>NC_037689.1:136609228-136869152 GCF_003255815.1 Theropithecus gelada
TGATACCAAAAAGAAAACCAATCACTTTCTTATTTTACAAAGACAGAGAAAGCACAATCTTTAAAGTCAAACAAACATGAGTTTGAGTCCTGGCTCCCACACTTACTATGTACATGATCCTGGGCAAGTCCCTCAATCTTTCTGAGTCCTGATTTCCTCATCTGTAAAATGGGGGTTATGATACACTTACTTCACAGGGCTGTTGTGAGATGAAATGAAATAATATTTGTAAAACTCTTAGCACAGTGCACAACATAGAGTAAGCGCTCCATCATCAACCATCAAGTTACCCTGCGTTTTTTGTAGTAACATTGAGATACCATTCATATACTATACAATTCACTCATTTAAAATATGCAATTCAATGATATTTCATATTAAATAAAAAATCAAAATTGGGTAACCATCACCACAGTCTAACCTTAAGATATTATTGTCTCCCAGAAACAAAACCTTGTACCCATTAGCCGTCCTTTTTAATCCCATAAAATGTTGCCAAGACCTGAGGCCCTGGAGCCAGTCACAACTGGGCTCAAATCCAAGCTCTACAACTTACTAGCTACATAACCCTTGGCAAGTTGCTTCACTTTACCAGCTCTCAGTTTCCTCACTGTAAGAGGGAGATGATAGTAATACCTGCCTTATAGGCCAGTTGTAAGAATCCAGTGAGACAATGTATACACAGTACTGGCTAATGTCTGGCCTATAGTGAGCACCAGATAAATGGGAAGCATCTTCATTGCTATCCTTCTCTTGACACATTCTGCTTATTTTCCTCTTCCTTTTCTTTACCTGTGTTTTACATTATTCCATTAGAATGCATCTCCAGGACCTGGAACAGTGCCTCACACATAGTAAGCACAACATGTATTTAGTGAATTACTTGATTATGTAGTGGGTGTTTGTGTGTGTGTGTGTGTGTGTGTGTGTTTTCATTCAGACCAGGTTCTATTCCAGAAAATAAAATTAAAGTGGCTTCTTGAGTAGTGCTAAGACACTAAGTCATGAAAACAAAAGGGTAAATGTTCACATCTAATGCCAGCTGGACACTGTGTCTATCAACACTGCTCCAAATTATCAAAATCCCTGTCTAGATTCAGCCACAGAGACCTAGTGGGATTCAGTCACATTCAAGAGCTCCAGACCAACCCATCATCTCTCTCTCTCCACCAGCCCTTCTCATATTCTTCAAGTGTATGGACCTATACCTGCCAGGTTCTCCAATAGCTCCGAGAAGGTTATTACCAAAGGCTCACAAGGCTAGTAGATTGTGAAGCCATGACTTAAAAACAGGCCACCTGACACCAAAGCCTATGATCTCTTGGCTACAGCACATTCCCACCTTACTAGAATTACTAATGTTTCTTCAGGAATTAAAAAGAAAAGTATACTCCCTCTTTTGTGCATTCTGCAATGGTAGCACGTAACACAAAGATAGAAAAACATCACTAAAAAATAATCATTCAATATTCAATCACAGATGTTGTTATTTCAAACCAGGTGGGGGGTGGATTACTCTTGGCTTATCAATTAATATACATGATTAAATTTTAACAAATCACCTCTTTACCCTTTAGTAAAAATCCATTCACAATTCCTTATACACGATGAGAATACCTTTTAAGTGTTGAATAAGTGGTAGCATGATAGAATAGAAAGAGCACTGGAGTGGGAGGCAGATGGTTAGGCCACTAAATGCTTGACTTGGCCAAGTGCCTGTTGCCACTCTGAATCTCTACTTCCTCTTCCGGAAAATGAGGAAGACTGAAACAAGGATGACTAAGCCCCTTCTGGCTCCAGTATTCTCAGATTCTCTGGTGTCTCTAGGCAAAACAAAAGTGACTTCGGATTCTCTTAACACCCACTTAATTTAAATAATTAATGTCTTTACAGCCTTGGATGGCAAGTCATCAAGTGACTTCATCATGAGCTACTCTGAGTAAAACAGAGAGCTCAGGTCTCCTTCTAAGGCTTCAGGGCCTGGTTAACTGGAAGCTGGTTTGCTAAAGGGAATGGGAAAATTCATGCTCATGAAAAAATGCCCTTTGTGTAGAATGATTTGCCTTGGAGGGTCTGAATTATTTTGCCTTAAAGTAAGCAAGCTCCATTATGCACAAAAAGAGAACTGGTTCTGCTTTTGAAAATACAATTACCTAAAATCTAGATGTACAAAATAGATGAATCAGGAGGCAACTGTTCAAACACACGGATAGACTCAAATCCTGGCTCTAACAAGTAAACACTAGGTATGTAAACTAGGTAAGCCAGTCGTGTTCAACAACTGGACATTTACTGAGCATTGACTATATGCCAGGTTCCAGGTCAGGGGATAGGACTATCAAACTCTGTACAATCAGTAGCTGCCCATGAAGATCTCACTAGCTTGTGAGTGGAACAAACACTTAAATAGGAAGCTTTCCTGGAGGAGATAACACATGGGCAAGGCATTGGACTTACCCAACTTCTCTGAGCCTGTTTTCTCATCTGTTCAATGAGGAAAATGAAGTCTGCCTCATAGGACTGATATGAGAGTTCAATGAGGACATCAGTGAAGAAACTGAGCGCAACAAAAATCCATAATGATAGTGCTCATGATGTTTTCTCAATATTATATAAATGATGACTTAACTAATCTATTTATTGTTATGTTAATTATTTCTTGTCTGTCTGCCTCACTAGAATGCTCTACATCAGGAAAGAGATCTTTATTTTGTTCTAAATATATATCTCCAAAACCTAAAACAGTGCTTTACTTATACTAAATGCTTATTAGACAGTTCTGGAAGAAAGAAGAAACTATATAAAACTTTGAGATTTTTAGAAATACATAAAATACAATTTAAGATAAAAGTGTATGTATTATACAAATACATTTCCATATTAAGTCTCTGAGCTCTCCCTTTCAATCATAAGTCCTTCTTTTATGAAAACCTGGGGTTGACAGGAGAAGTAAAGTAGTGGTATGTCAACCTGAAAACTCAACTGGAAGTCTCATAGTCATCTCAAATTTAATGTGTCCTAAATGGAACTCTTGCCATTCCTACAAACCCATTCCTCCCAGCCTTCCCCATCTCAGTAAATGTTACCATGCAGTTCTACTCTTCACATCCTTCCAGTCTGTTTCAAATCTGCTGTTGATTATCCGACATCCATACCTGCCTTCTTTCTTACTAACAAAGCTCCCATTTTATTCAGTGTGACTACATATCTGGCTAAAAGATAGCATGTCCCAGTCTCCTTTGTAACTGATATGTAAAAGACAGTAACTAGGTGAGGCTTCCAAGGATTGCTCTTCAAAGGGACTGAATCATATGGTAAACAAGCCATTTTGCATCCACATCGCCATCCTCCTCCTTTCTGCCTGGAAGGCCAGCAGGCATCTTGGACCAAAAAGTGACTTTACGGATGAGAGCCCCATTTTAACTCTGGAAAATAGAAAGCCAGAAGGAACCTGTGTCCTGATAATATTCTGGAACTACCGTATCTACCCTGGAATGCTCACCTCCAGACATCTTTCACTTGAAGGAAACATATTTAAGCTACTACTTTGAAAGATTTCTGTTATCTAGAGTTGAATGGCTTTCTGATACAAATTCTCAGGTCAAATATTTGTTTTCTTCATAACATTTCTCAACAGCTTTCAATAATTGTTCATCTTTTTTTCAGTGTTCTATTGTTTCGCTGTTTGTCTTCTCAACTAGAAACATGAACTCCATGACTACAGAGACTGTATGTTTGGTTCACCATCTGGTAGCATGTGCCTGGCACATAATAGAAGCTTAGTAAATATTTTCACATGAGTGATTCAAATATCTTGGATAATATCTGATATATAATGGGTGTACCAGGCTACTCCCGTTTTTGGAATCATGAAGGGCTCTTCAGTTCAATGAGTAAATACATAGATCTCCAGGATCACTTCTGTGAATACAGCTCAATAAATTTTATTGAGCACCTACTAGGTGCCAGGTCCTATGCAGGAGACTAAAGGGAAGTGTTCCCAAATGTTCAGTTCAAGCATGTCATACAAAACCTATGTCTTGATTTCAATAGAAAATTAACAAAAGCAACCTGACCCTTATCGTGGGCTACTTTGAAATCTTACCAAGAAATATACAATGAGTGATCATTGCTAATTTCATTTAAAATGTATCAATTCCAACATAGTAGAATGTTGATTTTATGACATCAGGTTTAGAATTCTTAATTTATTTTGCTCATTTCTGGCATACTTTATTTCCATTGGTATTTTTCCTTCTAAGTCAAAAAAAAAAAAAAAATGCCGGAGCAAATATTTTTAATTTATCCCAAAGACCAACTTGTTTTGGGTAATTAACATATGACAGACTATACTAATTCTATTATAGCTTTGTATTTTCTAGTAGTTGAATTCTTCCCATGAATACTGTTTTGGCATTTTTTGAATCTGAGAAATAATATGAATATTAATATGACAAAAGCAAATATCCCTTCTCATTGCAAACCTAAAAGCTGATTTTAATTGTCTTTCCATGGAAACACCCTGGAAGTTGTGCTGAAGGTTGAATCCTGTTCCTTCAATTTGGAGAAAAAAAAAAAAAAAAAAAGGAGAGCAGGGGGGAAAAAATCCATTTAGCACTGTGTCATGTTCACCAGAAAAAGAGAAAAGAACACCAGGGGGAATATTAGGGAGGAAAGAAAGGAAAGGCCAAATTGAAGAACATACAGCAGGAGGGAGAGTAGTACAGGGGGACCATGTTCCCATCTCCGCCATAGCAACCACCTGATTACTGATAACTATACTTCCCCGGGGACTGCTAACAAGAAAGTAAAGCAGCCCATTTTGCTTTCCAAGATGTGCTGTGCTACCAACTTGAACATTAAAAATAACAGTCACAGTATGACATGAGGCATAGCCAAGTTGTCAGTACTACTGAAGGGAAGCAAATAACAATATTATCAACTACCATTAACTGAGAACTTAAGATGTTCCAGACACTGTGCTAAAGTCCTCTTAGGAGTAATCACTCAAGTAAAAAAAAAAAAGCACCAGAGACCACTTAACCCAATGGTTCTCAACTGGGGGTAATTTTGTACCCCCCAACAGAAAACATATGGGCAATATCTGGAGACATTTTTATTTGTCACAATTGGAATGGGAGGTGCTACTGGTGTAGAGTTGGTAGAGGCCAGGATTACTGCTAACCATCTTACAATGCACATGACGGTCCTACACAGCAAAAAATTAACAAATCCAAAATGTCAGCGGTTCAGAAATCTCAATTAAGCTCTATACTTTATGCTCAGGAGATCAAGGTCCAGGGATGTGTGTCTTATGCAAGGTCATTCTTATCTATCTGTCATCTATATATTGGACCTATAGTTTTATCTATCCATCCATGCATGCAGGCATCTATTGGGCTTAGCTTAAAATTTCACTTAAATAAAGGGTCCTGCTACATTAAAAGTGTGAAAATCACTGCTCCAGTCCCCAGGTATTCTCAGAGGAGCTGGTGCAGGTGTTCCTTCCATTTTCCAAGAAACCCACTACTATCCAGAAATATATATAACACTCTAAGTTAATTTCTGTTGCTATCATTAGTTTTAAATGAGAAGCACAGCTATCTAAGCAAGAGAGGAGATCATCCACCTCGCCACCCCACTCCCCACACACACACATTACATCTCGCTGACGCCTGGGGTAATACCTCCTTGTTGCTCAGGACCCATGCAATAAGTCCCCTGTCCTTCCTCAATCACTACCCACTTATTTGCTCAATGAAGGATCCTCTTTCATGCTTCCTCGCACATTCTGTTCTCTTCATATTATCTCCTTGGTACAAGGCACTAAGCTGGGGTTAGGTGTAGGGGATAAGGAGATCTCAAGAATAAGGCACAGTCCAGGTCCACTAGGGACTCCAAGGCTGGTGGGGGATGGAGTGGGTAACGAATGATTTTCCACCAGGTTATGCTGTGATAAGAATCTCTGCAGTTCACACAGTCCTGTAGGGGAACACAGGAGAAAAGGAGTACATATGGCAGCTGAAATGATGAGAGAACACTTCATAGAAAAGGTAGCAGACATTCTCCATGGCCAAAAGCAAGTAGCAGATTGTCCCTTTATAGAAATGTGCATACAGATTCTCCTCGACTTACAATGGGGTTACAGCCCAATAAAGTCAACATAAGTCGAAAATATTGTAAGTCAAAAATGCTTTTTCAAGTTATGATATTTTCGACTTACTATGGGTTTATCCAGACATAACCCCATCATAAGTCGAGGAGCTTACTAAATGCATACTGCTTTCACACCATTATAAAAGTTGAAAAATTGTAAGTCAAACCATCATAAGTTAGGAACTCTCTGAACTAGGAAATGAGGAGACTCCACAAAAGAGGAAACAGACAGAAAAGGAGGCTCCAGATCCATCCTAGTTTTATAGCTTTTGACATTTAAGCAAAACAACAGAACCTTCCTGTAACCCCGTGTATGCCTTCTACTCAATGGCTTATAGACTATCACTAGAGAAATAAAAAATTAAATTCCCTACCTTGGAATCCTACGTCCTTCACTCCCTACCTTACACCAAATCTCCCTCCTCAGAAACCTGCTAAAGGATACAAACTGGTCTTTTCATCACCACCAGAACTCCCTGAGAGCTTTTCACCTTCCTGCCTTTGCCAGTATCTAAACCTCTCCCTCTCAGCTTTGGGAGGCTAGACCAGGAGAATCACTTAAGACTACAAGTTCAAAAGCAGCCTGGGCAACATAGGGAGATCCCACCTCTAAAAAAAAAAAAAAAAAAAAAAAAGCGAGGTGTGCTGGCTCATGCCTGTAATCCTGGTGCTGTGGGAGGCCAAGTCAGGAGGATCACTTGAGGCCAGAAGTTTAAGACTACTCTGGGCAACATAGAGACCCCATCTTTACAAAACATAGAGACCACCAACACAAAACCCCATCTCTACAAAAAAAAAAATTAAAAATTAGCTGAGCATGGTGGCATGCACCTGTGGTCCTAGCTGCTCTGGAGGCAGAGGTGGGAGGATCACTTGAGCTCAGAGGTTCAAGGTTGTAGTGAGCTATGATTGTGCCACTGCACTCCCATCTGGACAACAGAGCGAGACTCTATCTTTAATTAATTAATGAATTAAACCTCTCCTCCCAAGTCCTTATTTACCCAAGTCCTTATTTACCTTTCGCACTGGGAGCTTGCAATCCACCAATAGTAACGAGAGTTACTCCTTGTATTCATTGCAACTATGAGGCTAAGTAGTAATTGGTGAATAACATCTTCATTTACTGAGTACTAACCATGTGCCAGGCACTAATCTAGGCCCTTTATGTGTATTACCTTACATAATCCTCCCAAGGATGTGCTGTCATCCTCTCCATTTCATACTCAGAGAAACAGGCACAGAGAAGCGACATAAGTTGTCCAAGGTCACTCAGCTAACAAGTGGCTGAGCCGGTATTCAAACTTAGTTCTGGTAGGCTCATGGCTAAGCTGCTTTCCATCATGCTATGCAAGGTTCCTAGGGCCTGCCTGCTCTGTGATGCCCCTCTTGAGTTCCCAGCTCTCTGAGCTCCCGTGTTTCTCTGAACTCTGAAACACACAGAGTCTGCAACTCTTGTGGTCCATGTTATCTTTGTTAATGATATACTTTAATAGTAATGACAGCAGACTTTAAATAGCCCTTCCATAAAGTAGGCACTCTTTTAATTGCTTAACGTAGGTTAATTTATTTAATCCTGGCAACATCCCTTTATCATCATCATCCCCATTTTACAGATGAGGCAAGTGGAACACAAAGAGGTGAAGGCACTTGACAAAGGTCCCACAACTAGTGATATGGTTTGGCTCTGTGTCCCCACCCAAATCTCATCTCAAATTTTAATTCCCAGAGGGAGGGACCTGGTGGGAGATGACTGGATCATGGAGGCAGTCTCCCCCATGCTGTTCTTGTGATATTGAGGAGTTCTCAGGAGATCTGGTTGTTTGATAAGTGTCTGTCATTTCCCCTGAGCTCACTCGCTGTCTCTCCTGCTGCCATGTAAGACATGCCTTGCTTCTCCATAGCCTTCTGTCAAGACTGTAAGTTTCTCAAGACCTCCCCAGGCATGGGGAACTGTGAGTCAATTAAACTTCTTTCCTTTGTAAATTACCCAGTCTCAAGTAGTATCTCTATAGCAGTGTGAAACAGACTAATAACAACTAGTTAGTGGTTCAGCCAGTTTATGAACCGAGGCAATGTTGCTCCCATGCTGTCCCCTGTCTTCCTAATCACTGTATAGTATTCCCTCTTGTATACTAACTCACTTAATCCATGCATCAAACCCATGAGGTAGGTACCAAAATTTCGATTTTTATAGCTGAGGAAACTGAGGCTCAGAGATGTTAAGTAACTTGCCCGAGGTCCCAAAGCCAAAAGGAAGAGGAGCTAGGATTGGAATCCACTCAGTCTGGCTCCAGAGTCGGTGGTCTTAACCTCTACACTATGACCCCTAACCAGTGATAAGCTGTCGGGGGCCTCCCAAGCTGGGTCCGTTATTAAACCACCCACCAGAAACAGTAGGTTTGAGCCCAAGAAAAAGTATTTTTAAGCCACACTGCTAAAGGCCTCCAACAGGTTTCCCCCCAGGTCTACATGGGAACTGACCTCAATTCGTTTGGGACATGTCCCATGGGTAGCTTCAGAGCCTGGGCTTCCTAGGCCTT
The DNA here is from genome assembly GCF_003255815.1 of Theropithecus gelada. Lineage (NCBI taxonomy): Eukaryota > Metazoa > Chordata > Mammalia > Primates > Cercopithecidae > Theropithecus > Theropithecus gelada. Next base: position 136,617,925 of record NC_037689.1, read on the forward strand.
CAGGCACTGTGGGCTGTGGGCCAGCCAGAGGACTTAAGTCCCTGCCTCCTTAGCCGCAGACTGAAGTCAGGTCTAAAGTGACAACCAGATTCACTATTGAAATACAGATGAATAATGAAGGCAAAGGAGGCAGAGAAAATGACAAGCGTATTACTCATTCTTAAACCACAAACGTACAATTATGACCTCACTCACGAATAATTTCAGGTCGCACTCTGGTGACAAGTAAGGATGACTCTCTGCATGCAATAGGACCATTTAATATAGTAGAAAGTGGTATGGGGAGAAGCATATAATCATTTATTGTTGTTTACATTTCCCCTAAGGGCTTCCAATGTTACGATTCTGACATCATTATAATTTATTACATTTCTTTCTATTCCTCAATAGAGCTTGTCACAAAATGTTAGCAATTCTCATTCTTTATGAAAAGATCAGATAGGATTTAAATGCTTACAGTGTTTTCTTGAGACCTGCATCTCCACACCATTTGTGAAATAAGCAAATTTTACAGGGTAAAAGAAAGAGCATGCATCTTAATTTTGGAGATTTGGATTTCATCCTTCTAGGCATGTTTAACGGTACCAAATATTTGATTTAGGGTCTAACTCTGTCATCCAGGCTGGAGCACAGTGGCAAGATCATGGCTCACGGTAGCCTCCAACTCCTGTGCTCAAACTCTCTTCCTGCCAGCTTCCTGAGTAGCTGGTACAACAGGCATGTGCCACCATGCCTGGCTATCTTTTTTTCTTTTTTATGGAGATGGGGCTCACTATTTTGCTTAGGCTGGTCTCAAACTCCTGGGTGCAAGTGATCCTCCCCATCTTGGCCTACCAAAGTGCTAGGATTATAGATATGAGTCACCACCCCAAACTGAGGATTTGTTTTAATCAGGTATTTAATCAGGTACGCAGACATGGAAATGCCTGTCAGGAAGAAAGGGGTTTAGTATACTACTCAAAGGCCCCTCAAAGCAGGAGGCATACCACACCACATAGGGCCACGTGGGGAAGCACCAAGGCCAGTCAGGAGACAGAGGGAGTGAGAGAAAACGTGAGCAAGAGCATTTATTGTGGTTTCCGCGGGAAGAAACAGGTAAGGCAAGGTAAGCAAGCTTAGGATTGGCTAGTTTGAATAATTTTCGTGGACTCTGGGAAACAAAGGCTGTCCCTAGTTGTCTGGTACCTAGCCCTGCAGTGATTAGGCAAGGAGATAATGACCCAGACCATGAGATTCTGATGATGAAGGCAGTTGGGGTATAGGCTTTGTATTGCTTGGTTTGCATATGAAAAGACACTCAAACTGAATTGTTTTCTATCTCTAACAAGTGGCTAACACCAGGAGGGGTGGTCCCTCCAGGGTCAGTAAGGCCCCAAGATGCCAAAGCATCAGAATACAGAAAATAAAATGGGATTAATACAAGACCTCAATTCCCTTCTCTATAATTGGGGATGGTAATCATGGTGTGAAGTTATTTTGAGGAGTAAATATCATATCTGTAAGTGCAAGCTTCTCTGTGCTGTTCCAGAACACATAGAAGTAAAGCTGTTAGACAGAAATCATAAGGAGGTGGATTCTCATTCAAGAACCTGCTCCAAGCAGGTTTTCATCTCTACCACTCCACTGGCACCATACTTACCATGATTACCAATGACCTCCACATTGCCAAATCCAATAGGCAATTCTCACTCATCTTATTCAACCTTTCTGTGGCATTTGACACAAGAAATCTTTTCTATACATGGCTTCTGTAACCAGCACTCTTTGGATTCGCATTCTTCCTCTTTGGCTACTCCTTCTTATTCTCCTCTAAGGAATCTTTAGATATATAACAGGCTTCTCAAAATTCAACATTGAATTATTGGTTACTCCCATCCACACCTTTTCCCTAAAACTTCTTCATCTTAGTAAAAGGACTGGCATTTATGGCCCTCAGACCAAACTTTTTGGGACCATTCTTGACTCCTCCTTACTCTCACATCTGCATCCAATCCATCAGCAAATCTTGTAAACCCTATCATCAAAACTATGTGTGTATCTCTAGGGTAGGGTTGTCTAACTTAGGCACTATTGATATTTTGAGCCACATAATTCTTGGTTGTGAGAGGCCGTCCTGTGCACTGTAGAATGTTTAGCAACATCCCTGACCTACACCTACTAGACACCTGTGGCAACCCTGTACCCACACTGTGACAATAAAAAATGCCTCCAGACATTGCCAAATGTTCCAGGGTGGTGGGAGCAAAATCACCCCCATTGAGAACCACTGCCCTAATGTAATAACTTCTCACCACCTCCACCCAAGTCCATGCCACCACCAGCTTTCCCCTGGAGTAGGACAATGGTCCTGTGCCCACCTCTTTCCCCTACAAGTTTATTCTCCAAAGAACATCCACTGATCCTTTAAAAACACAAGTCAAATCATGTCACTTCCTGGCTCAAAACCTTCTAAAAGCTTCTTATTGCATTAAAAAAAAAATGTTGGTGTTCTTACCATGGCTTACAAGGCCCTACAAGATCTGGCCCCTGCCTACCTCTTAAACCTTGTCTCCTGACACCTTCCCCCTCACTCCCGCCATGATGGCCTCCTTGCTGGTCCTCAAGTACAACAAGCAGGTCCTGGGCACAGATGCTTTGTACTTACTCTTCTCTCTGCCAGGCATGCTCTTGTCCAGTTTTTTAGATGACTCACTCACCATATCGAGGTCTCAAGTTTAAAAGTCACCTCCTTGGAGAGGACTTCCATAGCTAAAATAGCACTCTAGGCACTATTCCCTTCTTTTTTTCTTTTAAAGCACTTATCACAACTTGGTATTCTATACTTGCTTATTGTGTGTCTTCTGTATTAGAATGTCAGCTCCATGAGGGCAGGCACTTTGTCTTGTTCACCACTGCATCCTCCCCACTAAGAATGGTACTCAGCACACAGCAGGTGTTGAATAACAATGTGTTCAATATATAAGTCCTAAAGTAAGGGCCAATATTATGTGCTGCCTTCGCAGGTGGTCAAATTAGGAGGACCTTGAATGCCACAACCACAAGTTCTCTTTCCCACACTACTCTTGTAGATAAGGTCCCCTAGGCAAACAATCCTCCTTATCAAGAGGACCAGGCACAATTGGTGCTTGTATATGAGTAGGGAGTTTCAATTCCCTGCCGGAGGGTGGAGTTACTCAAACCAACCAATCACATCTTTCCAGGGAACAGGGAACCCCACTCTCTCCATACTACAAAGCCTGCCTTCCACAGACCCTGCTGCTTCGATTTCTTCAGGAGTTTCTCTTTGTTCACCAGTGAACCCCCATGTGTCTTTGCATGAAATGTAGCGCCCTCGTCCCTGGGATGTGAGTATATGTGCCTAATAAACTGCTGTGAGTCTTATCTGTTCAGTGACAGATGTCATGTGTTCAGCCATCCACATAACTCCATGCCATGAATCTCTCCCTCCACAATGGGATAATAGGAGGCAAGTAAGACATTGTATGAATGAACATAGAAATCTTTTCACAACTAAGACCCATCAGATATGGGAATTTAGCTCTCACTTTCCTCTAAGTCTTTTCTTCTCCAGGATAAACATCATCCAGTCCCTTCAGCACCCCTCACAGGTCTTGACTCCCAGACCCTCTGCATCCTCACATACTACTCTGGATGTCCAGATCATACCCGCCTCGCAACACAGGGCCAACAAGGGAGCATAGGAACTTCTCTCCACATGTGGGCTGACCACTGAAATGAAAATAGCAGATCCTGGAATTGAACAATTCTGGGGTCTGATCAAAGCTCTCTAGCTTCCTCTCTGAGTCAACCTAGACAGGTTACCTCACCTCAGTTTCCTCATCCGGAAAAGTGGAAATAACAGCAAGTTCCTCATAAGGTTTTTGTGAGGCTCAATCAAAAGCATCTCTATGGAGTGCAGTCCAGAGTTGGTACTCAATGAGCAGTTGTTGTTATTAACATAATCAAGTAAGAAAAGACAAACGTTCCACAGAAGTAAACCAGGATTTGGGGAAGAGAGCAGGCTGAGTGTGGCCTGAGGATGAGTACACCCAGCCTAGGCTTCCAAATGGGAGCTCTCCCACATGGTTCCCCTAGGAAGAGGGTGCGACTGCTAACTCCCATCCCAGCTGCACAGGCAGAAAACATTCTCAGGCTCCAAAACAGGAGTCCAATGACCAAAATCACATAATATATGTTTTTTTGCTTCTGTCCATGGGACCAAAAGAAAATCTTTTAATTTTCTGTCAAAATTATGAGTCCCAAATGCTCATGACATGGAACAAGGACCCAATCAATTAAAATCAATTATGGAAGTGAGGGGGAAGTCACAAAAATAGAAATTGATACATATCTGACTTCAGGAGTATTTTTAAGTCTCTTTAGAAGCAGTTTCCTTATGGGAATATTCATATTTAGGACTGATTTTTCATAAATGTCTTCAATCAGATCCAGAAAGAAAAAAACTGTTGTCACTAACACCAGCAATTTTTTGGCAATAAAAAGATATTCAGCTCTTTCTCGGCTTGCAAAATGATGGATTTTGTAATGTTCCACCTGCCATTCACTTAAAAAATGATTAGTTAAGAATGAAAACTATTTTTTTTTCTCTTTGGGGAAGCTCCAATATAATCTGGAAGAGTTCCTATGGTTGTGATGCAGTTCCTATGGTTGTGATGCAGTTCCTGTGGTTGTGATGCAGTTCCATGAAGTTGTATGTCTTAGTTTTTATGAATATTAAGTTGCAGCAATTAAAATAAACGGAAATATCGAAAGAATCTGCTACCGGTTATATTAAAAAGAGTTATTGAAAGGACCCATAGCCCTTAACTGAATGCTAGGTAAATCAATTAAGCAGACGTGGTCTGGGCATCTGCTCAGTGCCTGGCCCTGTGTTAGGGGGACGGTGAGAATGAAGATTCATGGCTGACAAGCACACAGCTACAGCAGAGCCAAGGCCTTGGAAAGGGATAGTCTGGTGTGTGGAAAGGACAAGGATAGAGGGTGAAAATAGATCCAGAGCGCTAGGACCGTTCTAGCTTCTCACAGCTCAGTCCATGCCAATCTACTGCAGCTCACCTACATGCCATATCCCACGTACACCCTCAACCCCTGCTACCAGTGCCTGGGTTTCGTCTGTTCAGATGAGGTGCTTAACACACCATCAACTGGTTGGCCTTCAGCAAGTGACTTCACCCCTATGAGACTCCATTTCTTCACAGTCAAATAGAGATGATAAATATACCTACACTTTACATGACAGCAGTCAGCCATGGCTACAACAGTAAAGTTCACGTATGTATATATTGTGTGTGGTGGTTTTTGCACTACAAGGCCGAGTTGAGTCATTGCAACAGAGACTGTATGGCCCACAAAGCCTAAAATATTTACCATTTGGCCCTTTACAGAAAATATTCACTGACCCTTCCCATAGAACGTCCTCCCCTTTTGTTTCTACTTGGCTAAGCCTTACTCATTTTTAAAACTTCAGCTCAACAGTCCCCTCCTCTAGGAAACTTTCCCAGTCCTTTTGCCCTGTCAGTTCTCCAAAGAAATTGGGAATCTAACCCTTCCTCTCCACCCCCACTTTGCACTCAATTCCTGCCCCTATCAAAGTACAAATCACACTGGGCTGGAATTATCTGTCTGAAACCCAAGACAGTGACTTCTCTGTGGGATGGTTCATTCATCTGAGTACCCAGAACACAGGGCATGGCCTGGAAAATGGTACCAAATAAATCCTGCTTGAATGAACAGGCTTGGCTGGCCTGTATTTTTAATGTCACACAAAGTCAGCATTCAATAATCCCCTTGGCACTTAGTTGAAGTCACAGTCATGTCCCGTCGGCAAGAATACTAACCTCTAGAGGGAGCTGTGCTCCAGGAGACAGGTGTGGCTGAAGAAAGTCAGCAGGAGAGTACAACCCGCTCCTGCTGGGCAGTTTCATCCCCCCAAGCCTCAAGCCCAGAAGCTATTTCTAAATCTTTCTCCACTCAAATGTCAGCTCTGAGAATGGCTTCACCAGGGGTCTGTTGTCTGAGCCGCATCCCAGTCCATTGGGTCCTCTTGCCTGTCCAAAGGGCTTACCTCCTTCATTTCAGCTCACCACACCCAACTCTGGCCAATCCCTGACTCGCCACGCCACAACCAATGTGTCTTAGGTACTACTTCACTCACCATCTACTAGCATGGCTATGGACCTTGGCTTTTCACTTGATCGTTTTCTTCTTAGGTATTAATCTTAGTACTAGGAATGGAGGGTGCAGTGCCACAGAAAAAAAGCACTGGACTTGGAGTCAGAAGACGCAGGTGTTACTACAGGTTCCTCCACTTTCTTACTGTGAGAACCTTGAGCAACTTAGGCCTCACCTTCCTTATTCATAATCTGGAGATGATAGCACCACCTGGTCCGAGGAAGGGAGGAGATCATAGGAGTGAAAATGCTCTTCCATCTAAGATGTGTGATTCTCAATAGATAGGAGCATGACCCCCTTCCACAGGAAGGGTTTTCAGAGCCACCTGGAGTACTTTCTCCAACTATATCCAGCCCTGGGAAGATCTAGAACAAGGTCTTCACCTCTTGAGAATGAGAGCTGGGTGAGGCATCTTTACCTGTGGTGGATTCTTGTGTCTCAAAGGTCTGAGGCAAGAAAGGGCTTGACAACCACCACTCTGGTATACAAATAGTAGTGTAGGAGTGAAGAGGCCAACAAGGAATGGGGCTCCAGTTATGTTTCCCAACTTTTTTCATGTATGGCACTTAGTACAGCATGCCAATCATATATGGCATGCCGGGGGAAACAGCTGAGGCTGCTGGCCACCACAGGCAACTCAGGGCCAGCCCAGCACTCTTCGCAGTCACAAGGGCTAAGGAGAACAACATGCCAAATACCCCTCAACTCATTTTTCAGCACATACTTAGGAAACTGTGCTTGAGCAGGTGTTGGTAACTTTGACATATGAGCACCTTTCAGGGGCAAGTAAGCCAGCTGTAGCTACCTCTGCCTATACGAGGGTTAAGAGTATACTTGTAATCAGTACCCCACCAACCCCTGGCATACCAGGAGTCAAAACCACATTCCATCACTAGGAAAATGGGCTGATGTCACCTTAGAACCTCACCCTGCTTTGAGTTTAAGGGAGGTTCTTGGTTCACTGCATGAGTCTGCCTCTCTTTCCACTTCTAATGTTCCTTAGCCAGGACTCATAGGCATTATCCTACCTCAGCCTGAATCCTGGCCTATGTTCAAATGGGGATAACAATTTGCCCAGAAGCTTAAGAAACTCAAGAGCTTAAGAAACTCAGCATCAGGACGGACCAGGATCACTCTCAGGACCAGGGATGCAGGTGCTGCCCTGGTCCTGGACTCTAGTTCGCATTACCAGGGTTATCCTCCTTCCTTAGAGTGAGATCCCTGCCTCATCTTCCAAACCCAGTAACTTGTTTCTTGTTTTGTTTCTGTGTCCAAGGCTATCTGTTTCCCAGTTCCTAAAGGCCTGGATACCTATTTTATTCTTTCCTAATCTCTAAAGGCCCAGAATGCATACTCTCAGTCATAACGACGACCCCAATCGTTATGTACTACCACAATCCCCTAGGCCCACTTGGTTCTCTGGATCTCATACTCTGAATTTTTTCCAAGACCTTGATGCTAATTGTTCTACCCATTGCTTGTGCCATCCTGTCTGGGTTGCCTGCTGTCTACAGCCATGCCCTTCCTGGTCTGGCCCCTGCCTAGTCAATGGGGTACAAAGGCTCTTTCTCCTATATAGCCTCTGCTTTGGCATGACAAAGACAAGGAGTAAAACTGCAGGTCAACTGCTCACTAGCTCTATGACCTTGAACAAGTCAGTCTACTTCGACTTCCTCATTTATGAAATGATAATACGAAAATTGCCCACCTTATAATGTCATTGTGAGCATTAATGAAAACGTTGCGTTCATTCATTAAATAAATGGTTGAGTGCCTACTGTGTGTGAGGCGCTGTGCTCGTCAGTCAATAGGAGATACAGTGGCGCTCTCTGGTGTTAACATTCTAATGGAAACTAGTAAATAATTATCTATAACTATTAGTTATAATCATGATAATGCTGGTCAGAGACCATTTCATTTTAAGTGTTTACTAGACCCTCTGCAGTCTATTTCAGTACCTGCAACAACTGTGGGCATAGCAACACTATCATCAGTCTGAACATTGTTCCTAATTTAATGCCTTCATTCAATAAATGTGGTGGGGGGCAGCGCTCCTCGGTGCAGGTACTCTGTCTGATGCTATGGAGGCATTCTTCCCAAACCTGGTTATTCAGCAAAATAATCAGGGAAATATATACACACACATACACATACACACACACACACACGTGTGTGTGTAATTTGTGTAATATAATATGTAATAATATAATGAAATATTTAATATAATGTAATTTATAATCATATGATATATTCATCATATATTACACCTCCAGTTCTACTAAATCTGAATCACCATGGTCAAGAATATGTGTATTTTAAGACTCCTCAAGTGATTCTGATAACCAGCCCAGCTCAGAAACTGATGCAGTGGAGAACAGGGAGAAGACAGCCTAAATCCCACCCTTGTTAGCACAGCCTTCTTTAGGCCCTTTGTAGAACAAATAAACTACTGCATGCATAAGTGCAGAGGAGGAAGAGGCATTTTTTGCAAGGGGCACTTGAGAAAGATTTCATATCAGAGACAGGCCCCCAAAAGATGGCCGATTTCTGGCATCTGAAAAGACCCAAAGCAGCAAAAGAAAGCAAGGAGATACCAGACTGGGGCCCATGTTCACAATTCTCACATTTCTTTATGAAGATAATGATGAGTTCGAGCTCCCAAGTATCATGATGACCCTATCTGTAACACAAACACATACTGAGAAAAAGTCCGCACAGAGGGCTAGGAGGCAGATCCTTTATTTGCTTGAAAACGTCAGCAGACAGACTACTAGACCCAGGAACAGCGTCTTCCTTTCTCACTGTGACCACTCCTGCCTTACTTGTTTAAAATGAGGGCAAGTCCCTGATGTTCCATCTTATCAATGCTCTGACATTTCGGAGAAAGCCACTTGTCCATCTCGAGCCCATTTTCAAAGCTCTTCAATAAGGATTCCTTTCTGCTTTCAACCAGTATTTATGGAGTACCTTTTATGAAGCAGGGCCAGTGCTAGGAACTGAATGAATAGGGAACAAGGAACTAACAAAAGACTGAACAAATATTTGACAGAAGTATAACTTCAAATGAACAATTTTAAAATGATTTAGTACTTCTGCCTCCTTATTCTTCTGTACAAATTGTGCTAGCAATTTGTCACATCTTATAAAGTAACCCATGGGGACTTTAATTGGCATGTAGTGACACTGTATATTAACTCAGGGAATATTGTCATCTTTCTTATATTTTGTCTTTTCATCTGGAGCAAGGCATCTCTCCGTTCATTTATTTAATGTCTTTTATTCTTCCCATTATGATTGTATAATTTTGTTTAAATAAACCTCATGTCCCAAATTAAATTAATACCAAAGTATTTAATGTATTCTGTCTCCATTGCAAATGAATTATCTTACTCACTATATTCTTCAGTTGTTTACAACTAAAAACATGTGTTAATTTGCTTTGAATTTCATGACGTTGCTAAGCTCATTTATACCAACTGATATTTGATAATCTTCTGTGTCCTAGACATGCACAGTCTTTCTGGATTGTATCCCCAGTACCTATCACAATGCCTGACATACAGTAGGTGCTAGACCTGTTAAGAAAGGTTTGGCTTTCTTTGCTGATGGCATTACTTTTTCCTTACTAATTTCTATGGCTCACATTTCTACTATATTGTTAAAAAATGGTAGAGCCTTAGTCCTATTTTTGTCATCTGTATTTTTTTCTATTTTCATAGGTACTTTCTCTTTTCGCCATGAAATAGTGTTAGATTTTATAACAAAATATGTGAAAATCATACTCATTTTTGGGTTGCCAAATAAATTATCCAAGAATAGTTGTTTCATTTATTGGATGCTTTTTCAACATCTATTTAAAAATATTATTTTAATTATGTTTTCATATTAATATGATTATCATAATTTTTGTTTTATCATCTTATCCTTTTCCCCTAGATTAAATGCCACTTAGAGATAAATTTGTAAGTGGAATGACTTTTCTATTTGTAATTTTAATGAAGAATGAATATCCATAAATAAGGTTGACCTATAATTTTCTTTTTTGTGTACTTTTTCCCAATTTGAGGATTGAAATCATATTTCCTCAAAATATAAATCAGGAATTGGGTAAACTAGTATCAATTCAACATTTAAAAACAGTTTATGAGAGAATTTTTTTATTCTGGTAGAAAGTGTAGTATAGGAAAATATTATAAACTTTGTAGCTAGATAAATCTGGGTTCAAATCCCCACTCTATCACTTATTTGCTGAGGGATTCAGGCAAGCCATTTAACTTTTCTGAGCCTATTAGATCAGTTGTAAACTGGATTTACTAATGGTACCCATATATAATTGTTATATGGATTAGAATATAGAGGGGTGTGTGTGTGTGTGTGTGTGTGTGTGTGTTCGTGCATGTGTGTAAAGGATTAAGTTTACAGTAGGCAGTCAAAACTGATGAACAGAGCTAGGTGCAGTGGTTCACACCTGTAATCCCAACACTTTGGGAGGCCAATACTGGAGGATCTCTTGAGACCAGGAGTTCAAGACCAACTGGGGAAATATAGGGAGACCTTGTCTCTACAGAAAATTTTAAAAATGAGCTGGGCATGGTGGCATGTGCCTGTATTCCCAGCTAATCAGGAGGCTGAGGTGGGAGGATTGTTTGAGCCCAGGAGATCAAAACTATGGTGAGCCATAATCATGCCAGTGCCCTCCAGCCTGGGTAAGACAGCATGACCCTGTCTCAAAAAATAAAAATAAAAATGATCAGTGTTGCTCTAAAAGTCTGAATTCTTTCTATTAATCTATTGGAGCCGAAAATCCACGGTTTGTGTGGATTTTATGATAGGACTTTAATTATTTTTCTTATTCCTTCCTTTGTTACCAGTCTATTCGTGTTTTCTATTGAAGCTTACATGAGTTTTATATTATATAATTTTGCAGGAGGTCATTCATTTCTGCTCTGGTTTATCTGATTTATTAGCATGTAGGGAAGGTTATTGTTTCTCTGCAAATTTCTAAATCTTTCACATTTGTCATCTGATCTCCTATCTCGGTCCTAATGTAATGAATTTGTGTTTTCTCTTTTTTTAGTTAGCGAAACAGTTGTTCATTTTTTTCAAAAACAAGATGTAGTATTTAATAGCTTTTTCTCTAGTTTATGTCTGCTTTTACGTTTACTACTTCCTCTGCCCACCATTTCTGGTTTCTGACATTCTTCCTAATAGAAAGCATCTAGGTGCAAGCTTAATTCATCATATTTGGCCTTTCCTTTCTTTCAAACATAAACACCTAGAGTAATGCATCTTCCTCTAAGCACCACTTTGGCAACATACAACACTATTTTGTTATGTTCAGATTTATGTTTGTTTTGCTTTTTAAAATGTCTGCGTTATTAGGATCTGCACTTCTGTCAAAATCAGGTGTTATGTAAGAGAGCATGTTGGTAATTTCCCTTATTTCTCATTTTATTGTGGTTGCATAAAATTCTTTCTTAGTACTTTTGTCTTTTAACATTTACAAAGTATGTATCTAAGTCCAAGTATGTCATTTTTATGAATGATATGCATATATCTGTGAAGAAATTTTATCACTACCTTAAGAGCAAATAATGTGATTAGTTTGAAATCTATGGTGTCATTTTTAATTAAAATAAGAGCAAGAGGACTGTGAAAAATGTATATTTTCATTTTAAGATTCTAATCTTGACTATGGGAATTCTTCCAAAGGAAAATGAAATGCTGTTAGTTAATTTCCTAATATTGCCACTTAAACATAAGAATGACAGACTAAACAAACTATTTTAATGTGTTAATTCTAACCAAATGTAGTAATTCTTGGTTTCTAAACTCAGGAACATAGTAAGATCTCTTTTAGTAGAATGAAAATACACCAGTGTTGCAATATGTACCTCTCCTATGGCCATAGGTCGGGGGAAATAAAATCCACATACTTCTTTTCTTATAATTGACCAGCACTTTCCAACGTATATTCATTGGGTATTGATGGAGAGTAAGTGGGAAAAAAGGCTTCACTGGTAAAATACATTTGGGAAATGCTAGGTTGCACAAAGGATTTCTTACCGCAAAATTTCTTAGGTTCTTTATATACTAATGCACTTTATGAATCTCTAAAAAAAAGGGACATAGGTTCTCAGGATTTGACCATAGATTCTTTCATTGTTCAGCATGTTGAAAGACTAGTATTTTCATGGAATGCACTCTGGGAAACACTACTGGTAAGTAACAAAAGCAGCTCTCCAAAGGCAGGGCTGCTTGGCCTTTGGAGGCAGTTTCTCCAGGCAAGCACATATCTGAGCCTGGAGGAGGCTCAGTAAACTCAAGCTGGGACCACGTGAAAATTTAAAAAAAAACTCTCACCAGGAGACTGAGAAAAAGCAAATGCCCAAGATGGAGGGGAAAGGAGTGAGAGGAATGTGCTGGTGATTGTTGTACAGATTTCAAAGGGTATTCATCCAAAGGCCAAAGCAGAGACTGTCCCAAGTCAAACTCAACTTAACATAGCAAAGGAAGAAGAATGACTTCATATTTTAAGAAATGTATCCTTTCTCCTTTGAGGTTCACAACTATGCAATTATAGTGCTCTCTCCCTCTCCTCATCATTGTCACTTTAGGCCTCACAGGCACCTTCTCATATTCCCTGGGGTCTGTGGTACCTGAATCCCAAGTTTCCTCTTGGCCACAAGCCCCACCTTCACTCCAGGTGACTTCAGCGCACATGTGGATAACATATCCCACTTACGGCCTCTGAGTTCCTTGCTCTCTTCATCTCCAAAGATATTCACCTTTACATACCCACGTTGACCACTAGAGTTTGTTCTCACCTGGAACAGTTCAACTCTGAAATCTTAAATTGAAGCAGTCTAGTTTCTGAGCACTAGTTTCCTCAGCCTTTTATTCTCACTCTTCTGGGACTTAGAAAGTAGAAGACTCAGGAGGCTATGAAGTCTCCATTAAGTCTATCAATCAGGCCACCTTTGTCTTCCATCTTAGATATCATGGTCCCTGACTTCAATAATTATTTTACCAATATTCTTAATATCTTTGCCTCTGCTTTCCATTTTTCCCACCTGACAACCCCCTAACTCCAGATCAACATGGCAGAACATATGTCATGGAATCATATAGCCTGGCACCACTAAATATTTACGTCGTCCAACTTCATTTGGGTCTTCAACCATGCTCAACAACTTTATTGTGTACTAATACTATGTGTCCTAATCCAATTTCTTTCCCATTCCTCACTACAGCTCATTTAATTCTTTCATCTGTTTCCTCAAGCTTGATTTTACTACCTGTCAAAGGACAGCACCTGTTTAAATCCCCTTCATCTGCCATTCTGCAGATCCACATAACTATTTATTATTCTCAGAAGAAATCAGGTCTCTCTTGCCAGTGGGACTTTGCACCTGCTGTTTCCTCTTCATGGAATACCTTTCTCCTGTGCTGGTAGAAAGTTACCTCCCCTTAAGCCTAGATACCATCTCTCACAAAATGCTTTAACTTACACCCCCCGTCCCTTGCATCACGGTTTCCTCAAAATCCAACCATGTCAACCCATAAACTGCCAGACCCTCCTTGAAAGCAGGGGCCATTCCTATTCATTATTGGAGCCCAATACACAATGTAGAGTAGTTTAAGGTACAGTTCTCAACCCGTGTTTGATGAATGATTAAACATAGAGTCATTATACCCTTTTAAAGAAAGCAGTGAGTTGCAACCTCTGCCTCCCAGGTTCAAACAATTCTCCTGCCTCAGCCTCCCCAGTAGCTGGGATTACATGAGGATTACCCATCCTCATGCCTGGCTGATTTTTGTATTATTGTAGAGACGGGGCTTCACCATGTTGGCCAGGCTGGTCTTGAACTCCTGACCTCAGGTGATCCTCCCATCTCGGCCTCCCAAAGTGCTGGGATTACACGTGCAAGCCACCGCACCTGGCCTGTCCAGACAACTTCTGAGGTCTCTTCCTTCTCTTAACGGGGCAGAACCTTGATTGGAACTATTTCACAGGAGCTCAGATGAATGGCAGAAAAAACAGCTGCTCATTTATTCTTTTTAAATTGTTAATTCATTACTTTACTGTTAAAAACTCTTTCATTCACTAAAATCATTTATCCTTGAGTCTTACTCTGGTAGAGAGCAGTGCACAGTGAGACTGACTTTAGAAAGCCAAAGATAGATTTGGCCAGTCCTGCTGTCCTTTGTCTTTGTAATGTCTTGTAGGTATTAGTGGGAATGATAAGAGCCTACCTGCAATTTTAGAGTGGCTATATATCCATTTTTCAAGATTCTAGTATCCTGGGGCTGATCCTCACCTGTTGAGCTCCATAAGAAAGTGATGATTGTAAAAGTGACTGTCCAGGCACAGTGTGGTCCACAGAAAGCGAAATGCTGCGAATTGCATTAAAAACATTCTACTGTGGAGATCTCCATTGAAGGGTGATAGAGCAATTTGGTGTTGCTGAAAGAGATGATCATGTAAAAGTATAATACCTACGGTAATTATTTTCAAAGCAGCATGGAGTGTGTCTTTGCTAATGTAGATCACATATCTAGTCTTAGTATCAATGATCAGTGCTTGGTTATGTCATGCATCTGCTGAATTTCTTGTGCTTGACACTAGGACAGTTACAGGTTGCAAATATCTATACAACCTTAGTTTCCTGACTCTATGTGCCACGTTTCTGCAATGGGAGTCTTAGATGTTTAAAATGACTGATAGTATATGGAGGTACTAAAAGCATCACTGCCAATCCCTAATATTTGGGGGCCCAAAGAATTGTTTTTACTTCCACTTTCATATCTGCACAGTGATCCACTCGACTGCCACCCTATCGGGTTTCTGTCTCTGTCTGTCTGTCTCTGTCTCTGTCTTCATCAGTCCTATTAGCATGTTTGATTCACATGTTAAAAGTTCAAAACAAAATTAAATAATGTTAAAAAAAAAAAAAGAAAGCAGTGAGTTAAATCTAAAATTATTGAGAGGAGCCCGTTATACTTTAAAGGTATATAATGTCTTTTCTTCCTGCTTCAGATAGTTAAGTTCTAATTACCTTTCAAGATTTAACTCAAGTGTTAACTCTTCCAAAGACCCCTCCCAGGTCCCCAGGGCTACTCTTCAAGGCTACCCTTGCCCTCTGCACTAACAACACTCATTGTATTGTAATTATATGCTTACATGTTGGGCTTTCTATCTAAAGTATGAGTGTTCTTTTTTTAATTAATTTTTTATTGAAATAGCTTTTGGTGTACAGGTGGCTTTTGGTTATATGGATGAATTCTATAGTGGTGAATTCTGAGATATTAGTGCACCTGTCACCTGAGTAGGGTACACTGTACCTAATGGATAGTTATTTATCCCTGTCCCCCCCACCCCTGGCACCTTCCCAGTTCTGAGTCTCTGAAGTCTATTATATGACTCTGTATGCCTTTGCGGTACATTGTGAGTGTTCTGAAGGGCAACACAAGTGTTCTACATTTAAATCTATATCGATGTGTTAGGTTCTCAAGATCAAGTCCAGGTTCAATGATCTGCTAGGAAGACTCAATGGATTCAACAAATTGTTGCACTCACAACTATAATTTATTACAACAAAAGGATACAAAGCAAAACCAGCCTAGGGAAAAAGCACATGAGGTAAAGTCCAGGAGGAACCAGGTGCAAGCCTCCAAGAGTCCTCTCCCAGTAAAGTCACATAAAACATGCTAAATTCTCACAGCAACAAGTTGTGACGACACATGGGAAATGTCATCTACTAGAGAAGCTCATTAGACTCAGTGCCAAGGGTTTTTGGAGCGAGTTGGTCAGGTAGACACTCTCTGCCAAGCACATAGCAAAATGTTAAAAACCCCAGAGGAAAGCAGGTGTTCTTTAAAAACAACATTGTTTGCACAAATGGCTTAGGCACCAAGAGACACTTTATCAATTACAGAATGGTGGAAACCCTCCTGAAAGACGAATTCCCAGATGCCTGCCAAGGCCCAACCATGTAAACAGGGCTTTCAACAGATAGCAGTCAGGCCTACTATGCTGTTTTCTGCACAATCCATAACACCTAGCATTGAGCCTGAGACTACCAGACATTTAGATAGGTCATTCACCTATGTTATCCCACAACTTTTCACAATCACACTGGAACATCAGCATTATTATTCTCATTGTTAACAGACAGAAACAAGCTCAGAGAGGCTGAACAACATGCCCAGAATCACAGTCAATTAAACAGGGCTATCATTTGATATTTTAACTGCCTAATCTAGATCTCACGCCTTTTACACTTTACCACAATTGCCTATTCAGGGGGATTATATAAGCAGCAAATAAGTAGAACAAGGTAGCGGAAACTGCATGGTTAGGCAAACACACAAACAAGCAACTGAACTTGCAGAACACATACCAACCAACTTCCAAAAGTTCTCAAGAGGCATTCTTGTAGTACCTTATGCAGAGATTTCTGGGGTCCTTTTCCGGATTCCATCCACTCTCCAGAGGCAGCGACTTAACTGTGCAATTGCTAAGTTACAGACTTCTTCATCACTTAGAACTGAAGCACGTACCAGATGTACTGCCACACTCATTAGGGCTAAGAACACAGAAACCCACCAAAGTATTCCACTTGGGATCCAGCCTAGCGAAGAGTAGTTGGAAATAATCAAAGCACCAGAACCCTCAGGCCCTAATTGAGGAACACTCACTTTTGCTAATTAATCTTTCCTCATGAAATATTTTGATTGGGTCAACTCTGGTACCCACTGATGGAGTTTTGAAACTGCAACAGCAGACCAAACCCACTTCGACAACTCATCTAATGAGTTAGGTGTTGTGTGTCTGTTGAGGGAAAGCATTTACATCATTGCGAAGCAATGGCCACATGGCCAGTTCCAGTTCTCTGCCTTGTATTCAGTGCCTGCTCACTGGCCAACGCACTAGCCTGGGCCCTGAGAGTGCAGAAATGAACAAGATCCAATCATCATCTTTGCAGGCAGAGTCCAGAGTAATGGTTAAAAAGTGGAATTTCCCTTGTTCCCGTATCCTGTGATTGACTAGGGACCATCCTTTGTCAATGCAAAGTTGAAAGGACCCACTGGAATCAATATAAACAATAATAACAATAGCACACACCATTGATGAAGCGCTTACTGGGTACACCAGGAACTGTGCTAAGCATATGACACGCTTCATCTCATTTATTCCCCAAAATAGCCCTGTGAGGTAGATATTCTTATTATCCCCAAATGACAGATGGTAAAACTGAAGGTTAGAGGAACCAAGTAACTTTCTCAAGCCCAAACACCAAATATGTGCTAGCAGTGGGATTCAAACCCACTTCTGCTTTACTACGAAGCCCAAGTTCTTAACTTCCTACCTTAGAGAAGCTAGTATAGAAAGCAATTGAAGAAGTAAGACAGCAGGATTTAGCCACTCTGCCCCTCTCTCCCAAGTCAGAGGCTCTTTCTGCACCAAGGACAAAATAGTCTGCTCATTGCAGGTCCACACTGGGCTCAAAGAGCAGGTCTGTGACCTAGAGCCCATCAGTTATTTTCACATGAGACCCATTCTCAGAGACCCATGTACACAGAGGGTTTAAGGCAGCCACCAAAGCTCACTTAATACGCCCATCTCTTAGAGACACACAGTACAGGGGAAACAACAGCATAGACTGGGTACAGATCATGTACCCCAGGCCTCAGAATGGTCTGGCTGGGGTTTCAATGGCAAGCTTCCCTACCACAGAGGAAGGATTTCCAGTTTACAAAGCACTTTCATATCTGATCCTCCTGGCAACCTTTTTAAAGAGGTATGTATGATTCTCACTTCTGATTTGAGGAAACTGAGGTTCAAGGATGTCCAATGACTTGCCAATATCACACAATCTATACGAGACACAGCGTGGACTCCAAACCAGGTCTTTTGATTCTAAGCCAGTTTGTCTACACCACGTCACACTTGTTATTAATCTTTTTTTTTTTTTTTTTTTTTTTTTTTTTTTTGAGATGGAGTCTCACTCTGTCACCCAGACTGGAGCGCAGTGGCGCAATCTCAGCTCACTGCAACTTCCGCCTCCTGGATCCAAGCGATTCTCCTACCTCAGCCTCCCAAAGTAGCTGAGATTGCAGGTGGGCATCACCATGCCTGGCTAATTTTTTTGTATTTTTATTAGAGATGTGGTTTCACCATGTTGGTCAGGCTGGTCTCGAACTCCTGACCTCAAACAATCTGCCCGCCTCAGTCTCCCAAAGTACTGGGATTACACCCGTGAGCCACCATGCCCAACCTGTTATTACTTAATAGAAGCCCATCACTACACTAGTTAGGCAAAGACATATTGAGTGCCTTATTATCTACAGAGAACTGTATGAAATGCCCAACAGTCCACAAAAGTAGGTATGAGTTATGCATCTTCATGTGCACACAGAAATGCTTACCTGGGAATTAACAGATCACTCAAAGTCCAACAAAACATGAGCATATTTTTTTAAAGAAGTCTATTAAACAAAGTGTTAAATTCCTTATAGACTTAAAAAGTTGACTACACAATGGAAGGCATCCAATTAAAGGTACCAAGAATGTTCAAGCTTTCAGGATTGCACAATGGTGATGAATTGAAAGTGGGGAATAGTTGTTTGTTCTACTTATCTTAAAATGATTCAAATGTACCTTAAAGAAAAAGGTAACCTAAATGTAGTAAGACCTGTCATCTTTATGGGTCCATTATAGATTCATCCATTCATTTACTCAACAAATACCTACTTAGAACTACATGCTAAGCAATATACTAGTTGCTAGGCATAAAAGGAAAAATAAGGCATACTGTAAGAGAAATACACAGAGAAGGGTGGAAGGGAAGTCTAGGTACTGAGAAAAATGTGTACAAAGGCACTGAGGCAACAGAGTATGGTGATTGCTATTGACAACTCCTATTTGAAACACCCTATACATGGCTTTTCTGAAGCATGCCCTCTTGATTTTCCTTCCACATCTTTAAACATTCTGTTTCTATGTATCTTACTGATTCTATTCCTCTCAACCTTTACAAGAGGTGTTATTCAACTTAGGTCATATCTTTTTCTCCTCTCACTCTACTCTTCAACAAGATCATCCATAATCCAGGACTTCATTTCCCATTCATATCTTCCTCCTCATTACCCTTTAACTCCACATCTCCAGCCTGGGACAAACATCTGAAATCCAGACTCGTATATCCAATGATCTACTCTGTTTCTCCCCTTTCACATTTTATAGGAATTTCCAAAACAACCCCAGTTCAAACTGGAGTCATTCATTCACCTCACCACCAAACTAATACGTGCCTATTGGTCCCAGTAAATGACATCACCCCAGTGCTCCAGCCAGACACCCAGAAGTCATCCTTGACTCCTCCCTCACCCTCATTCCTGACATCCTATCCATTGGCAAAGTCCTGTGGGTCAGCTCTGTGTTCTGACTAACTAGCTGATATTCCCACACCTCTCCATCTCCAGGCCCACATTCATTTCCAGAACACCATCAGCTTTCTTCCAGTCTCCTAATGTATCTAGTGCAACAGGCTGCTAAAGAGTCTCCCTGCTTCTATTCTCACCCTCCTTCAAATCTGTTCTGTAGTAAGTCATTCGATTTTATCACCTTTACAAGAAGTCCCTGATCCAAGTCATCATTTCCTTGCTTCCACTTTGTCCCTCATGGTCCATTTCAACAGAGCATCCGGGCAGTATGGGGGAGGGGGGATGGGGCATCAATCAGATCAATCCTGCTAAAACATCATGTGCATTTTATCATTCCCCCAGTGTCTTTCCATCTCACCCAACATGAAAACTAAAATGAAAACTAAAATCCTTACATTGGCTAACAATGCTCTCCATGATCTGGGTCCCTACTATCTCAGAGATGTCATATTCCACCACGTTTCCTTGCTCACTCCATTTCGGTCACATTGGCCTTGTTGCTGAGCCTTGAATATGCCAATTCTCCTTTCTCCTAAGGGCCTATGTCTGCTCTTCTCTCTGCCTGTAAAGCTCTTTTCCTTCATGGTCAATCTCTCACTTCCACCAGGCCTTTGCTGAAATGCCAGCTTTTCCTCGAGGTCTTTCCTCACAGATAGATAGATAGATAGATAGATAGATAGATAGATAGATAGATAGATAGAACGTACACACACACACACACACACACACACACAATTGGCACCCTTTCCCCAAAGGCACACTCTTGGACCTTTGCTGCTTTCATAGCACTCCTCACCATGTGATATGCTCCATATTTACTTGTTGGTTTCTTTACTATCTCCAAACTCCACCTCGGTAGAATATGAAATCCGCAAAAGCAAGGAATTCCTTGTCTATTTTATTATTTGACTTATCCCTCAGAGCCAAGGACAATGCCTGGAATGTAGTAAATGTTCAATAATTACTTGTGAAATGAACAGTAACTGCATTGACCTTTTCAAAATGTAACTGAAAATTGAATCATGTTACCCTAGGCTTAAAATCCTTTAATGACTTCCCACTGCTATTAGAAAAAGGTTCAAATCCAGCACCATCTTGTGCCACCCTCCAGTCACTCTGCTCCAGCCCTGCTGAATTTGTTTCTCTATCATGGTATTGTTTATTCTACTGATAAGCCTTCACACATGCTGGTCCCTCTAACTGCAAAGCTCTCCTCCCTTCTCATCATATAATGACCCCGCCACATTCTTCTATCCTAGTCGAAAAGTCACTTTCTTGGAAAAGTCCATCAGGTTTGTACATCTCCTTTGCAGTTTTCTCCTACTTCTCTTATTAACTTATGTATATTTAGCTCTTCAATGTTCTGTTTCTCCGAATAAACCATTAACATAGAGACCATATATATTCTATTCAATACTCTAGTTCCCAGTAGGCACATAATAGGTACTCGGTGAATATTTCTTAACTAACTGCTAAGAGCAAGTGCCTTATAATACAGCTCAAATCACGTTAACATCTATGAAAGTAGTAATGTCATGGGTTTTGTGTGCCCTAGGAACCACACACTGATTAGCCAAAGAAGCCGAAAAAGGGATCCTGGGAGCTCAGGCCGACTTAAGACACTGCCGGGCTCAAACACTTAAGGTACACATTCTGCCTGAAGAATACATAGGCAAGTGAAAAAAACCCATTCCTTTTGCGAGATCTAAGTTGGTGCTGTAAACATCAGTCGTTTACAAGTGCATCTGTCACCTGAATATAAGGACAGGTAGTTTCCAAAACTCGGTTATGATAAATGTGTCTCACTGCATTTTTTTCCTAAGCTGCAAGCAATGACTGATGTTTATTGTCAATATTTTAGTTGTCACGTTAGCAAATGGCACAGAGAATCGGCTACAGGTTCTATAGGTAAAAATGACAGCTAACAGAAAGAAAAAGATAAAAATACCACCACATAAAAACATCATAATTGGCATCACGGACAATAAAAATAGGCAAGGTGTAAACTTTCGGAGAATAGCAAAGTACTCTCTTCAGGAAAACTTTAATTAAGTACACGGCTTTTCAAAATCTGCCAGTAGGTAGTACATCTCTCTAACTCTTAACAGTTTCAGGCGGTAAGTGGTTTTCAATATCTGGGTATGGTGTAATGGTTAGGAAAGAGTAAACGGCCACCAGCCTGCCTGAATTCAATTCCTGGCTTGGTCATTTTCGAGCCATATGACTTTGGCAAGTGGTGTTATTTCTTGGAGCCTGGGTTTCCTCCTCATCTGTAGAAGAGTCAAATGAATGCCTGTCTCAAAAGTTGTTGTGAGAATGAAATGCAGTAACATAAGAAAAGAACAGAAAAAGCAGTCATCCATTTTTTTCTTATTTTCATTGTGGTGGTGGTCGTTGTCATCATCCACATGATCATCATCACATCATATGTGGATGACAACAACAACCAGAAATATTTGCAAGTAGAGGTCCTGAGAGACTTTTAATGAAATGACTCGGCATGTGAAGAATCATCTAAGGCCATACAAAATAAAATGCTGTAACAACACACTGTCAAAGATAGGGCTTAGCAATGCGAACACTATATATGCCCTAAGTTTGATAACCAGGATAAACAATACAAGGAGCTCATGAGAATAAAAACCAATGGGAAATATCCTGCCTCTGAAAATCATGCTATAAAGATTTTGAAAGGGGAGCCAGAAGTCTCTACGCTCATTTGTGTTTGGATATGTATTTGGTAATCCGGGTTACTGATTCCATATTACTCATGCCTATGTCAATAGTCCTAGTAGTCTGGAAGAGCCCCAGTGCTTCACAGTCATCAACAAGGTGTGTATCGTCATTTACAGATGTTCTACACTTTGCAAAAACTGATAAGCTTCCACACAGAAACCGCAACACAGGCCTGACTACATGTTCAATGTTAACAAATATATAGCATAATTACAAAAGTAAATGTTACGGCCCTGGTTTTATCCGAATGGACATTATTTGGATGGCTAGTATTCAAATTAGTGGAGGTTTAACAAAGTTCAAAAGGAAGTACTGCGGTATACTCTGTGTTGTCTGTCTCCTTTCTATACTGTGGGTGCGATCTCACTGCTCAATTAGGGAAGATGTCCCCCATTCATCCCAATTCGAACCTGCTTGTCCCCCCAAAACTTTCTCTGGACTTGAAGACAAACTAACCTAAATAAGGAGCTGCTCTTTTAGGTGATGAAGGCTGCCTGCCTGCAAGGTGGGCTCCAACCAGATTCCACCAGGGCATTGCTGGAGCCTTTGAGCACAGATTGGGGACACATCAAAATCTAGTCCCAAGGGACTTGCATGCACAGCGGACCTACATACTAGCTGCACATAAATCACACTCTCCAGTCTCCTGAACTGTCCTCGAGTGTGGTCTCAGGCTCAAATAACTGCCTTTCTCTTCTTGCTACTGTAATATGCACCTGTCACCCCCACATTTCTGTGAGTTCACTGCCCTCTCCAGTGGCCAGCTCTGCAGACCACCAACATGCTAGCTGAAGCCCACGCACACCAAAGCCAAGGAAAGGTAGCCCTGGCAGGATGCAACACTCCCCTCCTTCTCTCCCTTCCTGTTCTCACTGGCACTGCTAGCCTCAGGCCTGGGATGGCGCACTCACTGAGCTGCAACCCTCACCACAGTCTCACTCGATGCATTGAGTGCCCATTGAGCAGGGAAGCCTGAACCCCCTCCTGGCCCGTGTGAAAAGAACTCTGACCTTAAGTTCAGCCCAGCCTTTGCCAACCCTTTTCCTCTACCCTGATGGTGTTCTACCACCGCCCAAGCCAGAAAGCCTGCAGACAAGAAGCTGCTTCTCTCTTAACCACTGCCTGAGACACTCGCCTTTTGGGGAAGCCAGTTCACATTCACATCCTATGAGAAACAAAGCCCTGAGATTGTACCTCCTGTCCTGATGATTCCTCAAGCCATATCACTTCTCTCTAGTCCCCACTGACATGCCCTGCAGTCAGGCACTCATTCTCCCTTGCCTGGACTCCTGCCATGGTCTCCCTGCCCAGTCTTCCCCCATGCTTATGCTGCCCAAAGGCCTCCTAAAAGCAAGTCAGATCCCCTCACTCCTCTGCTGAAAAGATCTTCAACAGGTCCCCGTTAGTTAAGGAAAGGAATTCCATAAATGTTAGCATATTATCAAAGCCTCTAGAGCAACGATCGTCAAGCTTTTTGATCTCAGAATCTTAAAAATAATTGATGTGGCAGAGAAAAAAAGGGTGATTTCTTGAGGGGGGTGAGGAACAGTACTCCAAAGAGCTTATATTTTTGTGAGCTACATCTGTCAATATTTATTGAATTATAAATAAAAACTGAAAAATTTTTTAAATATTCAGGTATCAATATACTTGAAATTAACAATAATCAATCAACAAGATGCTCATATAAATAATGTAATTACATGGTAACATAAGTAACATATTTTTATGAAAAATAACTACAGTTTTATGAAACATAACCATATTTTTCAAAACCACCAAAAATGTAGGTCACAACAACACGGTTTTGTATTTTTGCAAATCTCTTCAGTGTCTGGCTTAATGGAGGACAGCTGGATTCTTATGTTTGTTTCTGCATTTGATTTGTTATGGTAGTTTGTTTTAGCTGAGGTACATGAAGAAACTCCAGTAATACACAGATATGTAATTAGAAGGGGCAGGATTTTGCAGACCCCCTCAAAGGGACTTTAGTAAGGAAGCATCAACTCAGCATCAAATCAAATGGGCATCAAATCAGAGAGACTGGGAGAGAGGGATTGCAAAAAGGCACAAGTATACTTTTGAGAGTGATGGATGTTTTCATTACCTTGATTGTGGTGATGGTTTCATGGTATATACATATGTCAAAACTTATAAAATTGTATATTTTAAATATCTGCTATTTGTCATATGTCAGTTAGTTCAATAAAGCTGTTTAAAAATAGGAGAAAAATGCTTCAAAAATGCTGCTCATCATGACGTCAACCTCCCTTTCTTCCTCTTCTTCCTCTACTCCCCTTCAAGCCATAAAACTAACACTCGCACTGTGTGTTACTAACAGTGGTGCCCCAGACCCACCAGCACCGGTCCCTTTCTGCACCTTTCCTCTCACCCCTTCCTCTGCCTAAAATCCTTTCCCCATCAATGCCTCCACTCTCCACCTTCCCTCCTCTCCAATTGGATAAATTCCTCAAAATCTACATCAAATGTCATCATCCCTAAGAAGTTTTCCTAGATCCCAACACCCTCTTCCCGGAAAATTAAGCTATTGTTTCTTCAAGTCAGGAAGGAAGCAGGGGGCACATTTCTATCTGAATTTCCTCAGATTGGCTTGTCTCCTGTTCATCTTCTTTGAATCAAGAAAAGACACTAAAAAGCGGATCCAAAACATCTATGAGCAGATGAAGACAGCCTAGGGCAAGCAGCCTAGTGCTACACGGCCTACTGGAAAAGTCCATTTCCTCTGTGTTCCATCGCCCCACCACACACATCTGCAGGGAGCTTGCTGATAGCAAGGCCTACAGCCAGCTATAATCCTTAAAGCACCAAGCCCATCACAGGTTCTCACCACACACCTGTGCTGCAAGGGAACCAGGACTTCCTCAGGAAGACTAAGCTTCCTCAGTAAGACCTTCAGACATAAAAGGCATCTAAGAGTATCCACCTGCCAGGGTTGCCGTAAGTCCTTATCGACAGAGTGTATTATTTTCCTAGGGCTGCCATAATAAAATCACAAACTGGATGGCTGAAAACAACAGGAATGCATTCCCTCACAGATCTGGAGGCTGTAAGTCTGAAATCAAGTTGTCAGCAGAGATATGCTTCCTTGGCTAGTAGTTGCATCACTCCAATCTCTGCCCTCGTCTTCACATGGCCTGTTAGGTCTCCATGTGTCTCCAAATCTCTTTCTCCTAATAAAGATGCCACTGATTGGATTTAGGGTCAACCCTAATTAAGTATGACCTTGTCTTCATTTGATTACTAGGTTCATGTAAAAGTAATTGTGGTTTTAGCCATTGAAAGCAAAAAAAAGAAAATTCATCTGCAAAAACAAAACCCTATTCTAAATAAGGCGACATTCTGAAATTCTGGGTAGACGTGAATTTTGGTGGATGTATCATCATTCAGCACAGTATACAGAGCATGTGTGAAGGTACACAGTTAAGTGACAGGCTCATGTGAACATCTTCCCTTCTTTCTACAAAGATAGAAGAGTAGCAGAGGCCCCTTTGCCCAGGAGGATAACCTGGGCTTGTGGAGGGCTTTTTACTCAGACACTTACCAACCAAGTAGGAGCAACTGGAAGGAAAAGGAAAGACAGAAGTGGATGAGAATTGTTTTCGTTCTCAGTCACTGCCCTCCTCCCATGACTGCTCTGCTTTCGTTTTTCCCTGTTTCCTCACTCCGCACCCACATGGTCAGGGCCATACAGAACACGCACCTGCCAATTCAGAGTAGAACTTCATACACTATCCAGGAATTGCCTCCTTCCACTTAGGGAATATAATTTCTTGCTAAAATTTCTCAGTGATGAGGATAGAATATCCCCCTGAGGGAATGTTTGTTGTGTGCAGCCTACACAATAAATCATAAAGACCAGCTTTTTTAAATGAATAAAAGGGAAAGAATGACTGAAAAAAAATGACTCTAAAAATGCCTTCACAACTAGCTCTGATCCATAACGCTATAATGTGATTGGGCTTTCTAATGCCAGGTAGCGGCTACTAGTTTAAAAAAAAAAAAAAGAAAGAAAGAAAGAAAAAAGAAAAAACATGAAATATCATGACAAAGTATCAAAAGCCTTCACGGAAAAACAGATACAAGTAAATATTCTATGTCCATCTTTAACACTGAAAGGCCGGGGATGTTCAAGCCCACATTTAGGAACCTGCAGTTGATCTGTTAGCTGTACTCAGTGTGCTCCTAATGTCAGTTTTGCTGTAAGTGCATAACAAACCCTACCAGTTCACAGAGGCTTGGACGCCTGGGAAATATGGTGACAACCATGGGGGCACGTTGGGCAGGGTCCTGACCCCCTACCCAGCACACAGGAATTTGTCAGACAATGAGGTAGCAGGCCTGGAGTCTTTCTGGGATCCCCTTTTGCCCCCAATACCAAATCTTAAGTTCAGTTTTGAGTTGCTCAAAACATCATTACTTCTCAAAGGCAACTGGAACTGAGTCTCCTGCAATGTTAAAATGACCTTGACCTTTTCTGCTGTCAGTCTTGGCGATTTGGTGAACTATTTACAAAACCCTATTATTTCCCTTGAGTATTCCTTTTCCCTCCCTGTTTTTCTTCTGTTCTTTACTCTCCCTTTATTCTTTCAAGATATTCATAGTGCTTTATTCAAATTGTGATACTTAACACATCACTAATTTGCACCATTTCAAAGGTTTTCCATTTCTAGACCTACCCCCATAACATATACTATTGCAATACATTAGATTAAGGATTTAAAATTAGAAATATGGAATTGACATCAAAGGGAGGCCACATGCCATGTTACATGGGCAATACTTCGTTAAATGTACATAGGAACCTAATCTTCACATATGCTGAAAATTGGTACTGTTTACACTTATAAGGGCTGCTAATATTATCTCTTACTAGTGTGTTTGGTGAAAGAAAAGTGTGTTTAAGTTTAAAACATCCTGAGAATAACAGGTAAGTATCTGGGTCAAAATTCCCATTCAAGTAATTACATTTCCCCAACTAAAAGTTAATTAGCACTTCTTAATAACACTGTTGGATAGTGCTACTGAGTAAGATTATTTGAGCAAGTACAAGTCCACAATGTACAAAACAACCCAGATCATCCCCATAGGTTACTTTTTCTATTAATTGGAAATCTGTGGTCTCTTATTTAAGGGTGAGCCCCCATTAAAGGAATCTTGGACAGTCCATTAAGACAAAAGTCAACTTCATGTACATACTCTCCACAAACTCTTCTGAGAAAATATGATACTAATGACTTGCTTATCCAGCACAAAACCTATCAGTGCATGTCACCCATCCAGAACTCAGGTGATAATGGTAAGAAGGGCAAAACAGATTCTGTAGAGGTGCACAATTGCACACACCCACACCCACACCCACACCCACACACGAAGTTTCAGAAATCGTTATTCACAGGAGAACTCCTCAACTCCTCACTAGGAGCTTCCATTTTCCTACTTTACACAAAGTTTTTACAGGGTTGGCTCATTCTCTCCATCTGAATATCCTAGAACTACCAAATGAGAGGGAGAAGAGTGAGCAAGTGCTACCAGTAGGCCTCTAACAACAACTCAAAGTGACAGCTGCTAGCCTGCCAGGGAGGAAGACAGAAAAACTCAGAAACTCCAGCCCAAGAACTCAAGAAGTTCTTGGTTTCAGACCATTTGTTGCAGGATAAAGTGATGCCCATACCTCAAGAACTGATACTTATTAGGAAGATTCTGGGTTGCCAAAAAAAGATAAAATCTATTCAGCAGTATTTGCTTTAAAAAACCAAAGTAGTGACTAATACATTTTCAAAAGAGACTACTGAAACTTTTCAAATTAAAACTGCTTTGCTATCTAAATGGCAAATGGTCAAACTCACCTATCCACAATGACTCCCTCCCTGGTGCTCAAAGAGATAAAGTGGTGTTAAAGAGAAGGCTTTGTTTGCAGGTGGTGGCTTGGGATTTTTTCAAATAGTGAATCTTCTTTTTCCTGTTACTGTATCCAGCCATCATCTAGCCTGTGAAGTAGGCTGAGTCCACCTGCAGTGCCTTCTCTCTATCCTATCAACAACTATTTACTGAGCCCTTTCTATGTGCCAGGCACTGTGCTAGATACGGGCAATAGGAACAAGACAGAAACAGCCAAAGCCTGCACAGAGCTGATAGACTAGACAACTTATAAAATACCAATTACTCATTGTATGATAAGCACTGGGATGCAGGGAACCTAAGAGATACAAGAATCCCAAGGAGCAGCCCCTAATCCTGCTTTGACTCCATTACTGTAGTAACCTCACACTAGCAGCCCAGGCCACTTGTTTCAGTGGCCCACATAGGGTGCTACACCCACAGCAGTGTCTCATGCCCTGAATCTTTCTCATACTCTGTCCATATCCTTTTAATACTTAGCTCTCCTGGGCCCCCATGTTAGGGAGTTAAGGCTCCTAAGAGGACACAATCAGATAAACCATGCATTCTCAAAGGGTCAGTACAGTCTCCAAAGGGTTGAAGTTGGTTCTTTGGGAGGGAAGAAAAAAAAAACTTACATATTACAATGGTTTGTGGCCCTCGAGAGCTTAACCCTACCCAACAAAATCTTACAGCTTGTTATTTAATTTCTCCTGTTGTGTTTTCTTGGGTATCATATTAGTAACACTGTCCTTGACTTCATAGAAGACATACAAAATGTATGCCAGATCAGTACTAGAAAACTGTGGTGAACAGATGACTGCAATTGCAAACTTTCTCTCCATTGATCGCCCATTCTAAAAGTTAAATGGCAGAGGTGGCTGCCACTGGCTGCCTTGTAAATGTGGTTTATATTTGATCTTCAGTTGATATGTTATCATTTAATTCTAATAACATTATTCAGCCCATTATTAATTATGTCAAATATAAAGAAAAACTGTCAGCAAGATCTGAATGACTGTCTAGCAGCTAGTTAAATTAGAAGTTATTTTCCCACATTGAGCAGTAGTTAAATGTTAAGTTCAGCAAAATGTTTCAAGAAGCTAATGTAATTTTTTCAATTACTTCATTTTTGCTGGAAAAAGAGCAGATTTGGATGAGTTTTTTAAACATTGAAGCACATTGCTATTAAATATTACAAATTTATATAAATTGTTAATTTGTATATGTAGTTGATACATTGAAATTTTTAAGTAAATAAATTAAATTAAAATTTACTCAGCAAATACACACAAAGTTAATTGCTAATAGCTTTTGAATTTTTAACTTAATTGTTAACTGCAAATGTTAGTCATTCTTAATCCTTCATGTTATAAAAAGAATAAGTAGGCCGTATACTTATCCTCGTTCTATATAAAGGATAGATATAGGTACAACACATAAATAGTAAATCTCTGGAATTAAAATGGCATGGGGAACAATTAGGAAAAATGTCCAAAAAGGCTCCTTAGGGGAGCAATAATGAAAAATAAAAAGCCTTGAGAAACATTAAGATAAGCTAATCTCCACTGCCTGAATGACAGCTAACTGTAACACCATTAACAGAGACTGGTAACAAGAGGGTGCCTCTGTGTACTAGAATTTGAGGACTTCCCTGCAGATGGAAAACACATGGGATCAGATCGACAAGAGAAGAGCAAACCATAGCTCAGATAATGCACAGGAAAGGTAAAAGCAGATCCAGACAAATACTAAATTCAGAGCGAACTGTCATAAAAAAACGGAGGAGGCCCTGGGGCGATTACCGGTGTGATTAAGTTAAAAAAAAAAAAAAAAAAAAGACAAGGCCAGTTATGTACTGGGCAGTAAGTACTCCAATGTGGGCCCAGCACACAGGTGCACAAACACACATACTGAACAGTGACCTTCAACCACAGACTAAAGCCTGAAAATATTATAAAAGGGAACTCTGGTTCCAGAGCCTGATCGAGCACTGCAGCTAATTCTGAATCAACAAATATGTAGGGGGAAAGGTTGGAAAGGTGGATCTACCCAGAACAGAGATACCCTGAAGCCTTATTTGTTTAGAATAAAGCTCCGTTCACTATCATTTGGGACTTGGGATCCCCAGTCTGAATGCCTACTCCATGCCCAGAAACCTGAAATGGCTTCCCACTGCCTAGGGGAAAAAAATAAAATCTCTGAAAGAAAGTTTACAAAGCTCTTCTTCATGCCCCCCAGACCCCGTGCTTCAGCCAAACTGAATTTCTTGCTGTTTTTCCACCATGTGTTTCTCTCTCTCACCGCCAAGCCCTCACACAAAGCCTCCCCTTTGTCGGGAATACTCCTTCACCTCCAGCCTTTTGTACTGCTCCTTTACTGGGTAACTCTTATGTTTTGGGATCTCAGCTCTTTGACCTTCCCCCACTCCTACCTCCCTTCCCCCAGGGTCGAATTGGATGCCCTTACTATGTCCTTCTCTTACTACACTCAGAAAACTAAGTAGACAATTGGAATCTAGCACTGTTTAGGTGCTCACTGTTTAGGAGCTCCGTAAAGGCAGGGAAAATCTCTACCCTTGTGATCAGCGAATCCTCAGGGCCTACTTCTGGTTAATAACTCAATAAAAAGTATAGATCAGATTGAACTGAAATGGGTGGAAGAGAGATTTGGACCTTGGTAGGGTTTTTGGCTGTCAATTCACCCTCTACAGACAGCCAAGAACTCCAACTATTGGCAGGTCCAACCTGCCTTCCACTTTCCCAGCTATTTCTGGTTTTATAGAAATTTGCCTCAATGTCTGTTGCCACATGGTTTTTCAACCACTATTGCCAGTATCTTTATGAAGAGAGAATGGAAAAAAAAAAAAAAAAAAAAAGTCCTATCCTAATCTCAGAATCAGGAAATGAAGTCTGGCGACTGGCTCTATCCCTTATCAGATTTCTGACCTTAGCCAAATAGCTTCCTCTTTCCCCCAGACCTCAGTTGGTGAAAGAAATGGGCTATAATTTCTTCTAGGACTTTCCTCCTCCTCTAACATCTATGACTTTTAAGCCATATAAATCCACTCATTCCTGTGCCACTGGGTGGAGGGGAGTTTTCCCTTCCTTTGAATTTAAAAACTAGGAAAAATAACAGAGACGGGGAAAAGCCACTGTTGTGAGTTAAATTATGTCCCCCAAAAAGATATGTTTAAATCCTAACCCCCAAGTACCTGTGAATGTGACTTTATCTGGAAATAAAGTCTCTACTGATATAATCAAGGTAAGATGAGGTCATAGTGGACTAGGTTAATTGGGTCCCAATCCAACGACTGTTATCGTTATAAGCAGAGGAAAATTTGGACACAGAGAAAGGGGAAATACATGCAGATACATGGGAAAAGGCCTTGAGAAGACAGAGGCAGAGACTGGAATGTCAAAGATTGTTAGCAACCACCAGAAGCTAGAAGAAGCAAGCAAGCACTCTTCCCTAGAGTCCTACTAATACTTGGATTTCAGACTTCTAGCCTCCAGAACTATGAGACAATGATTTTCTGTTGTTTCAAGGAATCAAATTTGTAGTCGTTTGTTATAACAATTCTAGGAAACAAACACAGATACCACCTAGAGAAAAGACCAAACACAAAAGTCTTCTGATTTTACCTGAACTCTTACACCCCATGACTACCCCCTTGTATATGCACACAGAGGTCCTGTTGGTGAGAAAATTTCCTATGACCACTACTAGCAAGATGAGGTTCTGGCTAAACAGAAGCAAGCATGTGTGCAGGAGCGGGCAAGGGGGACAAAAAATAGCACTCCTGAGAGTCTCCGTGAGTTTTTTCTACTCAGAACATTATGTGCTGATCACAAAGCATGCCATAACTCATTATTTTAAGAGCACTGACGAAGCGATGTATTGACCAACTCCAAATCAGCAACAGGGAAGTATCCAGGACAACATATCAATTGTCTAAAGAAAGGGCTGGATAAATACATAACATAACCATGGAAGCAACAATTATGAACAAGGGCTGTCCTGCAGATATTAAATGAGAGTCATGTGTCCAGACAATTATGGCTTATAAATTAGAGAAGTCTCCAGTAGCAAAATGTAGCCACTAAATGGCAATAAGCCCTTGACAACAACAAAAGGTGTGATTGCTTTTCATTAAGCAAAGGCTTCAAAAGACAAAATACGCAATCTGCAATAGTAAAAATGACGTGGCAAGTGTAGTCAGGAGCCCTGAGCCCTGTCCCTGGCTCTGCGCTCATTTAAGGAACACAGCAGCAGTCATGCTTTCAATATCTTTTGATTGAGAAAATAACAAACTGCAAGCAGCTACCATGTCTTGGGTAGTTCTTTTAATGTGTATATTAGTAGTAATACAGGTTAATATTGAAAGCACTTACTTTGTACCAGGAACTGTTCTAAGGATTTTTTAAAAATATTTAATGTAAGGTAGACAACAACCTTTTGAGGTACACGCTATTATTATATTCCTTTCCCGGACAAGGATGTTGAGGCTCAGAGAAGTTCAGCCATTTGTCTAGCATCATTATACATACATACAAAGCTTGTATGTTCTACATGGAGAATCTCAAAACATGCAGTCTGGTTCCAGAGCCTATTTCTTATCCTGCCATCACAAGAGTATGCATAGACTTGTGAAAAACAGGAGCACACATACAGGCCATATTAATCATTTAGTCTATAGCTAAAACTAGGTGTGCATATTTAGTGCATTAAGCATTAATGACACCCCATACCCTCAGAGTCCATGGCTCCTGACTACTTGCCACATCATTTACGCTATTGCAGACCCTACTTTTTGTGTCTTGAAGCCTCTTCTTAATGAAAAGCAATTGCACCTTTTGTTGTTGTTTGTGACCCATTGTCATCTAGTAGCTACATTTTGATATTGAGGATCTCTAATTTACATGCAATAACATAAGACCCAGCGCTGAAGACGCTTTAGGGCCTACTCCAGCTCTGTCTCTCTATAGGCCCTTCCAGGTCAGTGCTGGCCAACAAGTATCTACTAGAAAGAGAGTCTCCCAAGTCACCCACTTAGGCAAAGAAATCCCCAACACTCAGATGACAGGTGGAGGGATACAACTTCTTTGACTTTTTAGTTCGTCTTCATAAGTTATCTTCAGGACACTGCAGCTAATCATGGACTACTTTGACTCACCATTCTAGGGTAGGGACTGTAAGTTTCTGGGGACAGGAAGAAAGGCAGAAATGTGAAAAAGTTCTTACTGGCCACAGCACAGGAGACTAGCTCCAGCAGTCTTCAGAGGCATGTTTGCCCTGGAGATGTAGATGCCTAGTGAACTGAAGATGAGTGCAGAAGAGAAGGGAAATGCTTGTCTGAGAAACCAATTTTTCTCCTCTGCTTAACATGAGCTCCCAAAGAACAACAGACCAGATACAAAAGCAGTCTTCTGGAGCTTGTCCTCCCCACTCTTCAGAAAGTGCTTGGGATCATGGTTTAGGGATTTCCACTGCTAATGACCACCTCCTGGTAAAAGCTGATAGGCCAGGGATATGCAAGCCACAGCTGGGGGCTGTTTTTCAGGGTGAGCCCTGGGCAGCAGAGTCTTCTCCAGACCCAAGAAGCTTTCCCACAG
Source organism: Theropithecus gelada (assembly GCF_003255815.1). NCBI lineage: Eukaryota > Metazoa > Chordata > Mammalia > Primates > Cercopithecidae > Theropithecus > Theropithecus gelada. The sequence goes on from NC_037689.1 coordinate 136,651,815, forward strand.
GCAGGGAAAGTCAATGTTTTGGTGAGGCTTGAAGTTTATGCAATTTCAGACTCTTTTTAGGAACGGAATACAAAATGATGAACATAAAATTGTTTTGTCAGGGGTGAGCCCTGGTCAACAGAGTCTTCTCCAGTGAGAGAAAATAAATCACACAAAACTTCTTTAGATTCATGATAAATCCACCTTTGCCCACAAGTTTTTTAAATGTCACATGCGGACAACTGAATTCACCATTTCCCCTCTCCCCTCACATTCCATGGGGACAGGCTCTAAGGTGGCCCCATGATCTCTGCCTCCTGGTATTCACACCCCTGAATAAACTCCTCCCTTTAAGCCTGACTTGCTTCTAACCAACAGGACATTGCCAAGGTGATAAGACCAATTTGATTATGTGTACATGATTACAATGCATCAAAATATAACATTTATATTGCTAAGTGACTCCCTCACTGGCTTTGAATAAGCAAGGAGTCTTATTGGGAAGGCCCATGTGGCAAGAAACTGAGTGTGGTCTCTGGCCAACAGCCAGTTAGAAACCGAGGCCTTCAACCTTAAAGCCCACAGGCCTAAGTCATTCTCCAACTTTAGTATGCACAAGAATAATCAAGGGAGCTTATGATAGTATTTATTCTAACATATCCTACCATTCTTAACAAAATCAGAGCCCACTCCCAGATATTTTTATTCAGTAACTCTACCATGGGGCACGTACTTAACATCTAAGGTGAGAAAAAGTACACTGCAGTCCACAAGCCAACAAGGTTAAGCTTTATGGGCCACAATAAATGAAGGTGAGAAAAAAGTACCTGGTCCTTATGTCATTGCTTTATGTCAAATTGAAATGAGAGTAAAACACTAAGGAAACTAAGTAAACACCAAAAAGTCATCTGAAGAAAACAAGAACCAAACAGAGGCGGCTGGGAAAATCTAGGAGCACAATACACTATTCCAGGAACCATTAGAAGGGCAAACTGCCAATATGAGAGAGAATGGGAAGGAAAGTGACATTTGCTGAGCATCTACCATATGCCAGCCACGTGCAATACACTGTAAATCTGATTATTATTATTATTATTATTTCCTTACTATAGCCCTGTAATGTAGGAATTGTCATCCCTATTTCACTGATAAGCAAACTAAAACTCAGAAGCTGTATCATTTGCCAAAGGTCACATGACTAATTTAAAGTGACAAAGCAAGGACTCAAACCCAGGTATTTCTGATTCAGACCCAGGCACTTTGTACTAGATCAGATTATAATGAGCCCCACCCTCCACTGCTATCTTGTTTAAATTTACTCCAAACTGCCATCTGAGAGACCTCTGCTATGGTTTAAATATATCCTCCAAAAGTTCATGTTTTGGAAAGTTAATACCTCTACCCTCATGAAGGGATTAATGTCACTATCAGGAGTGAGTTTGTTATCTCAGGAGCGGCTTTGTTATAAAAGCAAGCTCTCTCTAGCTCTCTTGTTCTTGCCTTCTTAACATGTGATGCCCTTCACCATGTTGTGATGCAGCAAGAAGGCCTTCTCCCAATGCAGGTGTAATGCTTTTTAACTTCCCAGCCTCCAGAACCATGAGCTACATTAACATCTTTATTTTATAAATTACCTAGTCAGTGGCATTCTGTTTTAGCAATAGAAAACAAAGAAAATAAGTATCAGAAAGTGGTGTTGCTGCCACAACAAATACTTGAAAATGTGGAAGCAGCCTTAGAACTGGATGATGGGTAGAGGCTGGAAGAAGTTATAGGATGTGGCTATCAGAGTGGCTGAATAGGAACTGCTCTGGTCTGCAGCTCCCGGTGAGATCAACGCAGACGGCATGTGATTTCTGCATTTCCAACTGAGGTACCCAGCTCATCTCACTGGGACTGGTTAGACAGTGGATGCAGCCCATGGAGGGCAAGCCGAAGCAGGGTGGGGCATCACCTTACCCAGGAAGTGCAACGGGGTGGGAAACTCCCTCCCCTAGCCAACGGAAGCCCTGAAGGAATGTGCCATGTGGAATGGTGCATTCTAGCCCAGATACTACGCCCTTCCCAAGGTATTCACAACCCACAGACTAGGAGATTCTCTCAGGTGCCAACATCATCAGGGCCCTGGGTTTCAAGCACAAAACTGTGCGGCCATTTGGGCAGACACCTAGCTAGCTGCAGCTTTTTTTTTTTTTTTTTTTTTTTTTTTTTGATACCCCAGTAGTGCCTGGCACACCAGAGAGAGAAAATCGTTCACTCCCCTGGAAAGGGGGGTGCATGCAGGGAGCCAAGTGGCCTAGCTTGGCAGAGCCCACCCCCATGGAGCCCAGCAAGCTAAAATTCAATGGCTTGAAATTCTTGCTGCCAGGAAAGCAGACTGAAGTAGACCTGCGACACTCCAGCTTGGTGAGTGGAGGGGCATCATACATTACTGAAGCTTGAGTAGGCAGGTTTCCCCTCACAGTGTAAACAAAGCCCCCAAGAAGTTCAAACTGGGTAGAGCCAGGTTCAGAACAGCTCTGTAGCCAGACTGTCTCTCTAGATTCCTCCTCTCTGGGCGGGGCATCACTGAAAGAAAGGAATTGCTAACTAACTAGAATAACCACTTTAGAGAAGAACATAAATGACCAGATGGAGGGGAAAAACACGTTACAAGAACTTTGTGAGGTATACAGAGGTATCAGTAGCCAAATCAGTCAAGCAAAAGAAAGGAAATCAGAGATTGAATATCAACTTAATGAAATCAAGCATGAAGAGATTAGAGAAACAAGAATGAAAAGGAACAAACAAAGCTTCCAAGAAATATGGAACTATGTGAAAAGACCAAACCTACGTTTGACTGGTGAACCTAAAAGTGATGGGGAGAATGGAACCAAGTTGGAAAATACTCTTCAGGATATTTTCCAGGAGAACTTCCCTAACCTAGCAAGGTAGGTCAACACTCAAATTCAGGAAATACAGAGAACACCACAAAGATACCCCTCAAGAAGAGCAACCCTGAGACACATAATCATCAGATTCACTAAGGTTGAAATGAAGGAAAAAAATGTTAAGGGCAGCCAGAGAGAATGGTTGGGTTACCCACAAAGGGAAGCCCATCAGGCTAATAGCAGATCTCTCTGCAGAAATCCTACAAGTCAGAAGAGAGTGGGGGCCAATATTCAACGTTCTTAAAGAAAAGAATTTTTGACCCAGAATTTCATATCCAGCCAAACTAAGCTTCAGAAGTGAAGGAGAAATAAAATCCTTTACAGACAGCCAAATGCTGAGAGATTTTGTCACTACCAGGCCTACCTTACAAGAGTTCCTGAAGGAAGCAGTAAAACTGGTACCAGCCACTGCAAAAACATACCAAATTGTAAAGACCATCAACACTATGAAGAAACTGCATCAACAAATGGGCAAAATAACCAGTCAGCATTATAATGACAAGATCAATTTCACACATAACAATATTGACCTTAAATGTAAATGGGCTAAATGCCCCAATTAAAAGACACAGACTGGCAAATTGGATAAAGAGTCAAGACCCGTCAGTGTGCCATATTTAGGAGACTCATCTCACCTGCAAAGACACACAGAGGCTCAAAATAAAGGGATGGAGGAATATTTGCCAAGAAAAGAGAAAGAAAGAAAAAAAAAAAGTGTGGGTTACAATCCTAGTCTCTGATAAAACAAAGTGTAAACCAACAAAGATCATAAAAGACAAAGAGCATTACATAATGCTAAAGGGATCAATGCAACAAGAAGAGCTAACTATCCTAAATATATATGCACCCAATAAAGGAGCACCCAGATTCATAAAGCAAGTTCTTAGAGACATACAGAGACTTAGACTCCCACACAATAATAGTGGGAGACTTTAACACCTCACTGTCAACATTAGACAGATCAATGAGACAGAAATTAACAAGGATATTCAGGACTTGAACTCAGCTCTGGACCAAGCCGACCTAATAGACATCTACAGAACTCTCCACCCCAAATGAACAGAACATACATTCTTCTCAGCACCACATCACACTTATTCTAAAATTGACCACATAATTGGAAGTAAAACACTCCTCAGCAAATGCAAAAGAATGGAAATCATAACAAACAGTCTCTCAGACCACAGTGCAATCAAATTAAAACTCAAGATTAAGAAACTCACTCAAAACCGCGCAACCACATGGAAACTGAACAACCTGCTCCTGAATGATTACTGGGTAAATAACAAAATGAAGGCAGAAATAAATAAGTTCTTTGAAACCAATGAGAACAAAGACACAATGTACCAGAATCTCTGGGACACAGCGAAAGCAGTGTTTAGAGGGAAATTTATAGCACTGAATGCCCACAGGAGAAAGTGGGAAAGATCTAAAATTGACACCCTAAAATCACAATTGAAAGAACTAGAGAAGCAAGAGCAAATGAATTCAAAAGTTAGCAAAGGACAAGAAATAACTAAGATCAGAGCAGAACTAAAAGAGATAAAGACATGAAAAGACCTTTCAAAAAAATCAAGGAATCCAGGAGCTGATTTTTTAAAAAGATTAACAAAATAGATAGACCGCTAGCCAGACTAATAAAGAAGAAAGAGAGAAGAATCAAATAGGCAAAATAAAAAATGATAAAGGGGATATCACCACTGATCCCACAGAAACACAAACTACCATCAGAGAATACTACAAACACCTCTATGCAAATAAACTAGAAAATCTAGAAGAAACGGAAAAATTCCTGGACACAAGCACCCTTCCAAGACTAAACCAGGAAGCAGTCAATTTCTCAAACAGATCAATGACAAGTTCTGACATTGAGAGAGTAACTAATAGCCTACCAACCAAAAAAACCCAGGACCAGATGGATTCACAACTGAATTCTACCAGAGGTACAAAGAGGAGCTGGTACCATTCCTTCTGAAACTATTCCAAACAACAGAAAAAAGGGACTCTTCCCTAACTTATTTTATGAGGCCAGCATCATCCTGATACCAAAACCTGGCAGAGACAAAACAATGAAAAAAAAATGCAGGCCAATATCCCTGATGAACATAGATGCAAAAATCCTCAAGAAAATACTGGCAAGCTGAATCCAGCACACATCAAAAAGCTTATCCACCACGATCAAGTGGGCTTCATCTCTGGGATGCAAGGCTGGTTTAACATATGCAAATCAATAAATGTAATCTATCACATAAACAGAACCAATGACAAAACCACATGATTATCTCAATAGATGCAGAAAAGGGTTTCAATAATATGCAACACTCCTTCATGCTAAAAACCCTCAATAAACTAGGTGTTGATGGAACGTATCTCAAAATAATAAGAGCTATTTATGACAAACCCACAGCCAATATCACAATGAATGGGCAAAAGCTGGAAGCATTCCCTTTGAAAACTGGCAGAAGACAATATACTTTCTCTTATCACTCCTATTCAATATAGTATTGGAAGTCTGGCCAGGGCAATCAGGCAAGAAAAAGAAATAAAGCATATTTAAATAGGAAGAGAGGAAGTCAAATTGTCTCTGTATGCACATGACATGATTGTATATTTAGACAATCCCATTGCCTCAGGCCAAAATCTCCTTAAGCTGATAAGCAACTTCAGCAAAGTCTCAGGATACAAAATCAATATGCAAAAATCACAAGCATTCCTATACACCAATAATAGACAAACAGAGAGCCAAGCCATGAGTTAACTCCCATTCACAATTACTACAAAGAGAATAAAATACCTAGGACTACAACTTACAAAGGATGAGAAGGACCTCTTCAAGGAGAACTACAAACCACTGCTCAATGAAATAAGACAGGACACAAACAAATGGAAAAACATTCCATGCTCATGGGTAGGAAGAATCAATACCATGAAAATGGCCATACTGCCCATAGTAATTTATAGATTCAATGCTGTTCTCATCAAGCTACCATTGACTTTCTTCACAGAATTAGAAAAACTACTTAATTTCATATAGAACCAAAAAAGAGCCTGCATAGCCAAGACAATCCTAAGCAAAACAAAAGCTGGAGGCATCACACTACCTGACTTCAAATTATACTACAAGCCTACGGTAAGCGAAAGAGCATAGTACCGGCACAAAAACAAATATGAAGACCAATGGAACAGAACACGGCCTCAGAAATAATACCACACATCTACAACCATCTGATCTTTGACAAACCTGACAAAAATAAGCAATGGGGAAAGGATTCCCTGTTTAATAAATGGTATTGGGAAAACTGGCTAGCCATATGAAGAAAACTGAAACTGGACCCCTTCCTTACATCTTATACAAAAATTAAGTCAAGATGGATTAAACATAAGACCTAAAACCATGAACACCCTAGAAGAAAACCTAGGCAATATCATTCAGGTTATAGGCATGGATAAAGACGTCATGACTAAAACACCAAAAGCAATGGCAACAAAAGCCAAAATTAACAAATGGGATCTAATTAAACTAAAGAGCTTCTGAACAGCAAAAGAAACTATCATCAGAGTGAACAGGCAACCTACAGAATGGGAGAAAATTTTTGCATTCTATCCATCTGACAAAGGGCTAACATCCAGAATCTACAAGGAACTTAAATAAATTTACAAAAAAACAAACAACCCCATCAGAAAGTGGGCAAAGGATGTGAACGGACACTTCTCAAAAGAAGACATTTATGTGGCCAAAAAACTTACGAAGAAAAGCTCATCATCACTGGTCATTAGAGAAATGCAAATCAAAACCACAATGAGATACCATCTCATGCCAGTTAGAATGGCGATCATTAAAACCTCAGGAAACAACAGATGCTGGAGAGGATATGGAGAAATAGGAATGCTTTTCACTGTTGGTGGCAGTGTGAATTAGTTCAACCATTGTGGAAGACAGTGTGGCGATTCCTCAAGGATCTAGAACTAGAAATACCATTTGACCCACCAATCCCATTACTGGGTATATACCCAAAGGACTGTAAATCATTCTACTATAAAGACACATGCACACGTATGTTTATCGCAGCACTACTCACAGTAGCAAAGACTTGGAACCAACCCAAATACCCATCAATGATAGACTGGATAAAGAAAATGTGGCACATATATACCATGGAATACTATGCAGCCATAAAAAAGGATGAGTTCATGTCTTTGCAGGGACATGAATGAAGCTGGAAACCATCATTCTTAGCAAACTAACACAGGAACAGAAAACCAGACACTGCATGTTCTCACTCATAAGTGGGAGTTGAACAATGAGAACACATGGACACAGGGAGGGGAACATCATACCCTTGGGCCTGTTGGGGAGTGGGGGGCTAGGGGAGGGATAGCATTAGGAGAACTACCTAATGTAGATGATGGGTTGATGGGTGCAACAAACCACCATGGCACATGTATACCTGTGTAACAAACCTGCATGTTCTGCCCACGTATATCATAACTTTAAGCATTATCATTTAAAAAAAGAAGAAGTTGTACACTGCAGAAATCAAAGTCAAGGATGGTGAGGGAGTCCTGATTACATTGTTGGAGGTCATTCAGCTTTGAAGCCAGGTCTACTTTAACTCCTTTCAGGTAGGCAAATCAATATTATAATAACTACTACTACTATTATTACTGCCACCACTACTATCACCACCACCATTATTATTTCTATTATTATTTAGGTGAATGTCTGTTTCTATCAAATGAACTCAACAACTCTAAAATTTTCCTTAAGTTTTCTTAGGAAAATCTAGTCTAAGGATGCTGTGCATTAGAGATCCAGAAACAGTATGTTCAAGCAGCATTATGAATTTCAGTTGGAATGACTGAGCACAGCATGCTTATTTGGTATGTCTTTTTCCTCTAGAATATTCCCCCCAAATATTCCAAATAAGGAATCGTACTTTGTGAACAACCAAAACTGAAGTATTTACGATAAAGTTAAGGTGGGGGCTGACAACTCTGAAATTTGCAGGGCAGGCTTGCAGGCTGGAAATTCAGGCTGGGTTTTCATGTGCTAGTTTTGTGGATAATTCCTTCTATGTCAGGGAACCTCAGTTTTTGCTAATAACGTTTCCGACTGACTGGATGAGGACCATGTACATTATGGAGATTAATCTTTTTTTCTTAAGGTCTACTGACTTAAATGTCAAATCACATATAAAAGTACTGTTAGCCAGGTGCAGTGACTCACGCCTGTAATCTCCGCACTTTTAGAGCCAAGGCGGGTGGATCACTTAAGCCCAGGAGTTTGAGAGCGAGCAGCTTGGGCAACATAGCAAGACCCTGTCACTACAAAAATTAACAAATTTTGCCGGGCATCATGAGACGTGCCTATAGTCCTAGCTACTCGGGAAGCCAAGGTGGGAGAATTGCTTAAGCCCAGGAGGCTGAGGCTACACTGAGCCAAATCGCACCACTGCACTCCAACCTGGGTGACAGAGTGAGACCTTGTCTCAAATAAATAAATAAATAAATGGAGAATTCTATTAAAAAATACATTCACAGCAACATTTGGACTGATGTGTGAAGAACTGTGTACTTATAGCTTAGCCAAGTTGATAAAGTTAATCATCACAATAGTAAATGAACTACTTAATATTATTTTATCTTTTCTTATCTGTACTTTAAATAAAATAAGAATGGTTGCTATACTGAAAAAAAAAAGAATCTATAGGAGCAAGTTTTAAAACCCTAGATTGCTGTGAATAGGGCATTAAGGGAGATTCTGGGGAGGGCTCAGAAGAAAAGGAGACTAGCGAAAGTCTGGAACTTCTTAGGGATTACTTAAGTGGTTGTGATCAGAATACTGGTAGAAATATGGACGTTAAAGTCCGTTCTGATAAACTCTCAGATGGAAATGAGAAACAAGGTATTGGAAACTGTAGTAGGTGGCATCCTTGTTATACAGTTGCAATTAACTTGGCAGAATTGTGTCCATGTCCTAGGATTTTATGGAATGCAGAAAATGATGAACTAGGATATCTGGCAGAAGAAATATCTAAGCAGCATACCATTCAGGATGATGATTGGCTACTTTTAACCATATAACGTGAGATGCGAAAGGAAAGAAATGACTTAAAGATAAATTTTATAATTATAAGAGAGCAGCAGAACAGAAAGATTCGGAAAATCTGCAGCCTGCCACATAAAAACTGAAAAAGCTTGCAAGAGTGAGGCCACGTGACGGTTTGTTAAGGAGATTGGTATGGCTAGAAGGGAGCCAGGTGCTAGCCATGAGAACAATGGGAGAAAAAAACCCAAAAGTACTTTGGATACTTTTTACTCCGCCCCTTCCATCAGGGGCCCAGAGCTCTCAGAGGGCAGAATGGTTTGAGGGAACAGGCCTGGGTGGCCTCCAAAAGTTCACTGCCCTGTGTGGCCTCAGGACACTGCTCCCCACGTTCTGGAGCTTTGTCCCCTAGTTTGCCCCATCTGTGTTTCAAGCGGCCCAAGGTGTGCCTCAATCTCCCACTCTGGAAGGTACAAGCCATTAAGCTTTGTGGCATCCACATGGTACTAATCCTGCAGGCCCAAAGAATGCAAGAACTGTGGGGGTATGATAGTCTCCATTTAGATTTCAAAAGAGGTATCAAACAGCCTGGGGATTAAGGCAGAGACTTGCCACAGGGTTGGAGCCACCACAGAGAGCTCCACCAGGGCAATACTTAGTGCAGCCTCAGGAGCAGGACTGTTGCAAGGAGCCCAGAACTATACAGCTACCAAATTGCTATATCAGCCTGAAAAACCCACAGACATCCAACTCAAACTTGTGATAGTGCAGTAGGATGAGCCACAGACAAAACTCCTCAGACATCGAGTTAAAGAAGGAAGGGATTTATTCGGCCGGGGGCATTGGCAAGACTTCTGTCTTAAGAGTTGAGTTTTTTGAGTGGGCAATTCCTGTCCCTTTTAAGGGCTCACAACTTTAAGGGGGTGCGTGTCAGAGGGTCGTGATTGATTGAGCAAGCAGGGGGTACGTGACTGGGGGCTGCATGCACTGCTAATTAGATCGGAACAAAACAGGATAGGGATTTTCACAGTGCATTTCTATACAATGCCTGTAATCTACAAATAACAGAACCGATTAGGTCAGGGGTGGACCTTTAACTACCAGGCCCAGGGTGTGGCGCCTGGCTGGCTGCCTGTGGATTTCATTTCTGCCTTTTAGTTTTTACTTCTTCTTTCTTTGGAGGCAGAAATTGGGCATAAGACGATATGAGGGGTGGTCTCCTCCCTTATTCCCCCATTTTGAGACTTTGACTTATTTTATTAGTGGGAGTTTTTACTTTTATTTTTGTTATTTATGTCTTTCTGTAAGACAGATGGATAGTGATTTATATAGTACACTTGTGTATTATGGTGAACTAAGGTAGTGATGAAGTTTTTTATTATTTGAAGAAGTACAGGTAGTAAATAATGGAGTAGTAAGTAGGTTTTTATTACTATTATAATTTTTATTATAAGAGTTTTAAATTTTTTAGTGTTAGGAGCCATTTTTTAAACATGGCCCTAGAATTAAATTTATGTCACACTTGCATGGGCACATGTGCCAGTTTTGCCATATTTTTAACCGTGTTTTTAACTACTTGTCCTTGATTATTTATGTGTAGGCAGCAATTAGTAAGGTTAAATTTTTTACAGATTTTTTTGTTTTAGTTGCTAGCAAGTAGTCAAGAGTTAATTTATTTTGATAGATAGTATTTTTTATTTGAGTTTTTTCCGGGCCAGAATAGTCAAGGCTCTGCCGGTTTTATTAGTGATTATTTTTAAGACAGTTTGTAATCATATAATTTGGTTGATTATGTAAAAGGGGGTCCAGTATTTCCGCCAGTCATTTTGTGTCTACGTAGTAGGGCTATAATATTGTATGATTTTTTTAGGGGGCCATTTATTTTTGTTTAATTTTTTATAGCTATGTTTTGTGTGTGTGGGGGAAGTATAGACAGGGAAGCCCAGGAGTTTGTCTGTTTTTACGGGTAGTAGGAAGAAAGATAGTTTAATAGTGTCAATAATATAACTACCTGTCCGCTGGTCAGGGAATTTGGCGTAAGTTCTATGCCCACATATTTAGTATAATTCAGTGGGGACTGTCCAGTCCCGGTGGGACTCTGGGTGGGTCCACACGGTTTGCAACTTTGGGAATTATGACTGTTTTTGTGGTACCATTGTACAGTTTTTGTTTTAGACAACTAGGTTGTCCTACGGGGTGAGTGAATTTTTGTTGTTGTTGTTGTTATGTAATATTGTCTAATAATTGAGGCTTTTAGGACCCAGAAATTATTAGGGTGATTTTTTTGAGCTGGGAATTTATTAGAAACTGGGTCTGTAGGTACTAATTCTCGGGCTTTCTATGGCCATTGATTTTTTATTACGGTTTTTTTACATACATAACATGAAGTGACATTGAGAGACTGTGTTACATGCTTGGCTAATTGCAAAAACAAATTTTTTGTTTTTTCTGGAATTTCTGGTACTGGCACATTTAGTTTATTATAGAAAGTTTGAAACACTGGCTCAGGAGAGCATTTGTAAACTTTTTCTCGAACCAAGACATTTACTTGACGATTCAGTCTGGACCTGTCAATTTTTAAGGTCATACGCTCTTTTCTTTTTAAGTAAGGATTAAGGGGATTGATTATTACTAGCTTTAAAGGGTTTTTTTTTTTTTTTTTGAAGGTGGACTGGATTTTTTTTATTTTTTTATTTAAGTGGCCTAAATGACACAAGACTAGCATTTACATTTATGTTTATACATTTTTAATTTATGACTGATGTACTTATTTTTTGTCATATAGTCTTTTTTTTAATTAAGAGAACTATACCTTATTTTTAACTTATTACTATTAATGACAGTACAGGCATCAAATTTTAAGGTGACTTGTTTGGGCATCCTTTTTTGTTTGTTTGTTTTGGCTAACACTTTATTTATATTGTTTATGAGTTTTTACCAGTCCTTAGTCTTTAATTTTATTTCAAGAACTGTGGTCATGGGAGGCTTAGATGGGTCATAACACACATTAGGTTGGTCATTTTCTGAGCTACATACCTTGTATAGAATAACATTATACAAACAAGTTCTTTTTAGAGTTTTACCGTAAAATAATAGGACCGTAGTAACCTTTTGTCCTACCTCAGTGACTTGATGTATACACTGGGAACAGCCCTTCGTCTGAGGAACGTCAGTGCAAGTCCTTACTGTACAAGTCTAAATTTTAAGAAAAATGAGTTCTGCAATGAGTTTTTTCATGTTTTGGTCGTGCGTGGACCAGTCAGCTTCCGGGTGTGACTGGAGCAGGGCTTGTCGTCTTTTTTAGGGTCACTTGGCAGGGGTTGGCGAAGCTGCTTCTGTCCGCGTACTGCTTATAGTCTACTAATGTTTAACGATGGTCGTGGAGGTTGGGCCTGCTAGAATAAACTGAGTCCAACACCTCTACACAGTTATGTTTAACTGGGCTTTCTGATACCGGGAGCAAGGTGGTAGGGTTTAGGGTTTTGTAAACTTCAGTGGTTATGTGGGGATTTTTACATAGCAAGCTTTGGTACTTGGTTAATCTAGTATTTGTTAACCAAGGATGTCCTTTGGTATTTATTAAAGTTACCATAGCATGGGGGGCCTTTGTATTCAGGTTTTGTCTAAGGGTTAGTTTATTTGCTTTTTGTGTTAACAGGGCCTTTGTTGTTAGGGCCCTTAGACCTGGGGGCCAGCCTTTGGAAGCTCTGTCTAGTTATTTTGAGAGATAGGCCGCTGGCCTTGGCCAGGCCCCAAAGTCTGGGTTAAAACTTTAACTGTCTTTTTTTTTTTTTTTTTTGACACATAGAGTGTAAAGAGTTTTGTCAGGTTAGTTAGTCTCAGGGCTGAGGCTGATATGAGTTTTGGTTTTTTTAAAACTTACGAAAAGTTTGTTGTTGGTTGTAATAGATGTAGTTTATTTAATTTACATTTTTATTAACTGTCATCTATTAAAATATTAACTTAAATTCTATAGTTATTTGATTTTAAGTTTTAAATTGATCTGGTATTCCTCATGGGACTTCACTTGTGTCTAAATAGACATGAGAGTCGAAAAACCCATAATGGGCTTTTCTCGCTTCATGATGTCTTATTATTACTATTATTATTATTATTATTTTTTGGTTGATGAAATGTCAGGGTGAAAGGGATAGTCAATTGGACTAAACTACAAGTGCCACTGCAGTTATTTAGCAGAGTGTCTAGTAAAGGTCCACTACAATACCACTAGACATCTGTTTAGGGATGAATAAGGACTGACTGATTGATAAGCTTTTGAAAATTTTTAAGTTCACTGTATTCTTTTAGGTCTTTAAGGAATGTTAAGTTTTTTCCCTGTCATGAGAGACACGAAGTGAACTTAGTGTTGGGAGACGGAAGCTGGATGGCCCTCGGGGGCTGACCCGCAGGGATTTGGGATATAGTAGAGAGAGCTTGGCATGACTTATTTACTTTAGGCTGTAGAATCCTGGAAAAAAGCTATTACGTACCCTACGCCTGGTCGACTGGAGGACCACCTTAGTGGAAGGGGGACAATCTGGGCCTCTGGCCTGTCACGTGTACAAGTATAACAATTGCTTTTGTTTAATGTGTAGATGGAATATTTGATTTATTTTAACCAGGCAGTTGCATCTTGGTATCCTGTCTTAATTGCTAAAGTTTGTTTTAAGTCTTTAACTTTTATGATTCTCTAGTAAAATGAATGTACGGTTTTAGGGAAATTACAAAAACCAGTTGAGGCAGTCCATCCTTGCTCTTTAGTGGTTCACAGAACGTTGGACCAACTATGGCATGAAAGTTGTACATCGGGGGGCAACACTCCTGGGTTGGCACTGGGGTCTTTATTGAAATTTTCCCGGATTAAATGGTCCTAGCTTACTAACGCCTAGTCAGAGGACAGTCAGGAGGGACAGAAGTACTTTTCTGAAGTAGAGAGCTGTCTTTGACTTGGCAATTCCTCACAGGGTATAACAAGGCAAGTATTAAATGTAATAGTTTGAGGCGAAATTGACTTGTATTAATAACTAGATGGTCAGTAATAGAACGAAGAAAGAAGAAAGAGTAATGTAATAGATTAAAAGAGTTAAATTTTTCTTAGCTTTAGTTTGATAGGGTTTTCCCCTGGGACTATGGCCCACGACTCTGGAGGGGTGGCGCTTTCTTGACTCGGGTGTGATGAGTCCATTCTTTTTTTGCTGTACAAACATCAGTCTTGGTGGTTAGCAGCACAAGGTAAGGTCCTTCCCAGGCTGGCTTAAGTTTTTTTTTTGTTTTTTTTTTTTTTACCTTTTGATGAGAATGTGATCTTCAGGCTGGTGCTGGTTTACCAGAAATTCTAGGGGAGGTACTTGTGCTAAAAGACTTTTAGGCCGGGCGCGGTGGCTCAAGCCTGTAATCCCAGCACTTTGGGAGGCCAAGACGGGCGGATCACGAGGTCAGAGATCGAGACCATCCCGGCTAACACGGTGAAACCCCGTCTCTACTAAAATACAAAAAAGAAAATTAGCCGGGCGAGGTGGCGGGCGCCTGTACTCCCAGCTACTCGGGAGGCTGAGGCAGGAGAATGGCGTGAACCCGGGAGGCGGGGCTTGCAGTGAGCTGAGATCCGGCCACTGCACTCCAGCCTGGGCAACAGAGCCAGACTGCGTCTCAAAAAAAAAAAAAAAAAAAGACTTTTAGTAGTTTTTTGTTTGTTTGTTTGTTTTGTTTGTGAGAAAGTAAAGTGGAAGATAAACCAAGTATATAATTTTTAAGAAATGGACCTTTTGTTTTAAATGTGGGGACCTTGGCAGTGAACTTTATAGTTCTTAGTGTCTTTTTACTGAGAAATTTTCTTTAGTACCTATTTTTATTAGTTTTTAAACCAAAGAAAGCCAAATACCATTTTATATTTAACAATGTTTCTCATATGATTTTTATACCAGATAAGTTAAATTCTATTTTTATATTAGTGTGCTATTAATGTTAAACTTAATTTTAGTAAAACCTTGTAGACATATTTATTTAATTTTTAATGTTTGACCATAAAGTAAGATTTTATGGACTCTTTTTAACCTTTTATAATTTTTGTTAAAGAGCAGGTTGGTGCTTTAAGAAAAACCTGTTATGCTTTTATTTTAATGTCCAGTTTACAGAAAAACTGGATGATACTTCTTTAACTTTAGTTAATATGTTTACACACAGAATGTTTTTTACAATTAACATTTTAAAACTTGCTTAAACCTTTAAAACAATAATTATTTTAACCTTTTAATGTAGGTAAAAATGTATATTTTTATGCTTTCTTATAATCCTTTTACTAAAGGTATATTTTGCTTTTTTATACACATTGTACATAAACTGGTTTTTTTAATAGTTTTAGATTTAGGAGGCCTAGTTACTTTTAAATTATACAACATTTTTGCATAAATTTTTTTAACACTTTTTTATAACTTCTTTTTTTTTTTACGAGTTTTACAGGCAATTTTTCGACATGCCTTAACTTTCTGACTTATTACAAACATTTTTTTTTTTAAACAACCAGTTAATTTTAGGACAAAAATTTACCATATAACACTCTTGTTATATAAATTTCACCCCCCCTTTTTTTTCTTTTTTTTTTTTTGAAGATGATAACCATTTTTTTTTCAAAGCGAACCTTTTTTTATGTTGGTATGATGGCTTTTAAAGGAATAGTGCACACTTTTTTTTTCTTTTTTTAACTACTTGTATTATCTCTTTTTTTTTCTTTGACTTTCTCTGTCTCTCTTTGACTTTTGCCTCTGTCTCTTCTCTCTGTCTCTCTTTTTTTCTCTCTCTCTCTCTCCTTGACTCCCTCTTTGTCTGTCTCTTCCTCTCTCTCTCTTTGCCTCTTTTCCTCTCTGTCTCTTTCCTTTTTTTCTCTCTGCTGGTCTTTCCTTGCCTCTGTCAGCCGCTTATGCTGCTGTTTTCTTAACCACTGAGTGTTGGGGGCGGGGGTTCTAAAACCAGCTGTAACCAAGTGTCTATGTACAGGAACTGGTCTGGGTTCCCTGGCTTACATGTCACCTTGTGTTATATTATACCTTTGAAATAAGGGACCTGCTCAGACTTCTTTCTAATGGCCACCCTACCTCTAATGCTGGCCAGTCTATCTTAAAACTTTTTTTAAGTTTTTCTGGTGTCATAGTACTCCATAGTCTTCCTTAAATCCTTTTTTTTTGAAATTTTTCAACATAGTTCCTAGTGGGGTGGGCTTACTTTGTGCCTCACCCATGTTTTCTCTAGACAAAACACCACGCTCACACCACACGCACACCACAAAACAAAGAACGGGTAAAAAGGGCACACACACACTTTTGTAGTTTACACAAAACCAAAATCAAAACCAAAATCACAGTATCCAGAAATTCAAGCCAGGTCAAAACCAAAACCAAAGTATCAAGTAATCCAAGTCAAGTCAAAAACAAAAACCAAAGTGCCGGTACAGGCAACCGAGGGTGATCAGGCCACGCTTCCACTCAAATGGAGTACGCAAGTTCCCAAGACCAATCCTGTCAAGCAATTTAAACCAAGTCAAAACCAAAACCAAAGTGCCGATAAAGGCACAGCGTGGGTGATCAGGCTGCGCTTCCACTCAAATGGAGTGGGCAAGTTCCCAAGACCGGTCCTAGCAAGCAAATCAAACCAAATCAAAACCAAAACCAAAGTGCCAATAAAGGCACACCATGGGTGATCAGGCCACGCTTCCACTCAAGTGGAGTGGGCAAGTTCCCAAGACCGGTCCTGTCAAGCAATTCAAACCAAATCAAAACCAAAACTAAAGTGCCAATAAAGGCACACCATGAGTGATCAGGCCATGCTTCCACTCAAACAGAGTGGGCAAGTTTTAAAGACTAGTCTTACCAAGTTTTAGATGTCCAGACTCCAAGTGCCCGGTCCTTTCCAGTGTTCAGCCACTGCGTTGATCCTCCACGGGGGCCTGCCACACACTGCTCTGGCGAGGCGTCCCACCGGGGCAAATGCCTACCCGGGAGCGCTCTCAGGATTCGCATTGCTCAGGCTGGTCAGAGTCTCCTGCAGGGATGTTCCACAGGGCAAGGCTCAAGCCGCCTAAGGAGCTGCCTCAACCATCCGCCAATCACCTCGCTTCCCCTCAGGGAACCAAGAAATGTAGCAGGATGAGCCACAGACAAAACTCCTCAGACACCAAGTTAAAGAAGGAAGGGATTTATTCGGCTGGGGGCATTGGCAAGACTTCTGTCTCAAGAGCCGAGCTCTCCGAGTGGGCAATTCCTGTCCCTTTTAAGGGCTCACAACTCTAAGGGGGGGTGCGTGTGAGAGGGTCATGATTGAGCAAGCAGGGGGTACGTGACTGGGGGCTGCATGCACCGGTAATTAGATCGGAACACAACAGGATAGGGATTTTCACAGTGCTTTTCTATACAATGCCTGTAATCTACAAATAACAGAACCAATTAGGTCAGGGGTCAATCTTTAACTACCAGGCCCAGGGTACGAGGCCAGACTGTCTACCTATAAATTTCATTTCTGCCTTTTAGTTTTTACTTCTTCTTTCTTTAAAGACAAAAATTAAAGATAAAACGATATAAAAAATGGTCTCCTCCCTTAATAGCAGCAAAGCCATAGGGGTGGGACTGCCCAAGGCCATGGGGCCCAACCCTCGCCCCAGTGTGTCCAGGAGGTGGCATGTGGAGTGCAAGATTATCCCCCAGGTTTAAAACTAAATGTGGTTACCCTGTTGGGTTTTGAGGCCTGATACTCCTTTCTTCTTCCCTATTTATCCCTCTTGGAATGGGACTGACTATCCTATGCTTCTCCCATCATTGTATTTTGGAAGTACATAACTTCTTTTGATTTCAGAGGCTCACTGCTAGAGGGAATTTGCCTCAGGATGAATCATGCCTTAAGTCTCAGATTAGACTCTTGACTTTGGACTTTTGAGTTGGTGCTTCATATGGTTTGGCGGTGTCCCCATCCAAATCTCATCTTGAATTACAGTTCCCATAGTCTCCACATGTTGGGGGAGGGACCCAGTGGGAGGCAACTGAATCATGGGGGCGGTTTCTCTCTCCCATGCTATTCTTGTGATAGTAAGTTCTCACAAGATCTGATGGTTTTATAAGGGGCTTCCCCCTTTGCTTGGTTATCATTCTTATTTCTCCTGCTGCCATGTGAAGAAGGGCATGTTTGCTTCCCCTTCCACCATGATTATAAGTTTCCTGAGACCTCCCAAGCCATGCTGAATTGTGAGTCAATTAAAACTTTCCTTTATAAATACCTGATCTCAGATATGTATGCCCTGGATGTGAGACATGGAGTCAAAGGAGATCATTTTGGAATGTTAAGGTTTAATGACTGCCCTGTTGGATTTCGGATGGGCATGAGACCTGTAGCCCCTTTGTTTTGGCCATTTTCTCCCATTTGGAATGGGTGTATTGCCCCAATGCCTGTACCTCCATTGTGTCTAGGAAGTAACTAACTTGCTTTTGATTTTACAGTCTCATAGGAAGAAGGGACTTGCCTTGTCTCAGATGAAACTTTGGAGTTGGACTTTTGGGTTAATGCTGGAATGAGCTAAGACTATGGAGGACTGTTGGAAGGGCATGATTGTGTTTTAAAATGTGAGGACATGAAATTTGGGAGGGGAAGGTCAAGGAATGATATGGTTTGGCTGTGTCCCCACCCAAATCTCATCTTGTAGTTCCCATAATCCCCACATGTCATGTGAGGGACCCACTGGGAGGTAATTGAGTCATGGGGGCAGCTACCCCTATGCTATTCTCGTGATAGTAAGTTTTCCCAGGATCTGATGGTTTTATAAGGGGTTTCCCCCTTTGCTTGGTTCTTTCTTCTCTCTCCTGCTGCCATGTGAAGAAGGACGTATTTGCTACCCCTTCTGCCATGATTGTAAGTTTCCTGAGTCTTCCCCAGCCATACTGAGCTGTGAGTCAATTAAACATCTTTCCTTTATAAATTGCCCAGTATCTTTATTAGCAGTGTGAGAACGGACTAATATAGTGCTGAAATAAATAAGGCTTAAAGGCTATTTGGATGGAATGAATATATTTTGTATGTAAAAAGGACATGATTTGAGGCGATCCAGGGGCGGAATTCTGTGGTTTGAATACCCCCACCCAAAACTCATGTTGACATTTAATTCTCAATGCAACAGTGTTGGGACGTGAGGCCCAGTTGGAGGTATTTAGGTCATGAGGGCCTTACAGATGCCAGACACCATGCCACTGGACTTCCTAGCCTCTAGAACCATTAGCTAAATAAACTTATTTTCTTTATAAATCACTCAGTCTCTGATCTTTTGTTATAATCACACAAAATAGACTAAGAAACCCTCCCTAAAATCTTTTCCATATGAAAATTTCACTTTTCCACATGAAACACTCCTTCAATTCCCCTTAAAAGATAACACCCAAGCTCCTTATCACGATACATGAAACCCTTCATGATCTGGCCCAACCTCAATTTTCAGCCTCCCTCTTACCCTCACATATGCTTGCCAAACTCACGTCCTCTTTTATACTTCTGTACCTTTGCAAATGATATACCCTCTGCATTCAATCTGGCAAACTCCTATTTACCCAGTAAGACTCACATCAAATATCACCCCCTCTGAGAAGCCTCCCTTGAGCAATTATTTTATATAAACAAATATCTCCTTCCTTTTCTATTCCTCTAATATATTGTACATACGTCAATGGAAGCACCTGACAGAGTACACTGTCTCCCTTATTGGACTGTAAGGTCTTCAAGAGTAACTTGTATATACCCTGTACTTGGCATAGTAGCTGGCGTATAGGAACATTTAATAAATGATTATGGGAAAATGGCAGGCTTAATTTAATCAAAACAAGATATATTCTAATTACAGAGATAAAGATAAGCAAAAGTCAAGTCAGCAAATACATTCATGTATGTACACACACATGTCAATGTCACTCATCTCAACTCACCCCAGGTAACTTTTTATTCCTGAAATCTGAGATATTAATGTTGGCAACATCTGAAAATGAGGACATCTCACTTAGTGATGTGGTAATAACATTGTGCCAGATGAGTTACATCCAACAAAGCCAATACATCAAATACATGGCCAGGTGTCAAAGCCTCAACTGACCCTGATCCTTTATGAGTGATACATAATGATAAAAATCATCAGTGTCTCTGGAGTCCCAGCTAAAAGTCTCAGAGCACATAAGTGATAACTGCACTGATAAGTCACAAGATTGATTCAGAAATAAATATGGCATCATTCATCAGCCCACAAAGTCAGACACATTCCACTTAGCAAAAAATGTGGGACAATGTGTTCATGTATATGCCATATTCTGCTTTAAAAGAAAAAAGCATAAGACTCCTTTCAAACAGTAAAGTATAAGTGCTGTGGATTAATAATTTGCAAACTATAACAATGTAACCTTACCAGAATATAAACTCCAATATCCTTTCAAAAATCATGCAATTGTAGCTAAAGAGAAGACATCATATTTCACAAATAGAAGACTCTGGAGTTCAAAATGAAAACTAGGATACTATTTCACACTCAAATGAATAAACGTGAGAGAATGGTACATAGATGCATGCTATTTCATTTAAAACCTTTCATGAACCCAACTATTTTTCAAGACAGTTTCATACTTAATAGTCAAGATGCCAAGTCTCCAAATCCAAGCAAGTGTTATGTAAACAGAATTGTGGATGTTTCATCAATACAACCATTCAATCGAGGTTTAATAAGGTGCAAGTTTTGGTACCCTATAATTATGAGTGGTCTGTAGGTATGTCAGATAAAATTCCAAAAACTAACTCTCATTCTGCCTATGCCTTTCAGAAAGTCAATTTCAAATACATTTAGTATTTTTAAATTTCTTTTTAATTTACAACAAAAAGCTGACACTCTTCTCCATAATAAATAACAATTCTTATTACTTCCCTACCTTATGTACAGCAACAAGTATATGTTAACATCTATGTTAGGTAAATGTTGAGCGGGGAAAAAGAGGACTGTTGAAGAAAAAATAGAGTAAAAGGTCTTCTACATAAAGTTAAAATAATAAAAACATTATATATTCTTTACAGATAGCTACAAACGTAATAGCAATA
This sequence comes from Theropithecus gelada, assembly GCF_003255815.1. Taxonomy (NCBI): domain Eukaryota; kingdom Metazoa; phylum Chordata; class Mammalia; order Primates; family Cercopithecidae; genus Theropithecus; species Theropithecus gelada. Next base: position 136,672,869 of record NC_037689.1, read on the forward strand.
TCAAAACATTCATGAAAGTTAAATTCATGCCAAATTCAGAAACTTGGTACCCTCCAGGCAAGAAGGAAGGGAATATCAGTGAGAGATACACAAGGAGCTTTAACTGTATCAGTAATGTTTTACTAAGCTAAGCAGTGGGTCCATGAGTACTCCCTGGATTATTCACCATAGCATCCAATTTTGTATCTGAAATACATCTAGTAATTTTTTAAATCCATGCTAGTAGTCATTCCTTGTATTTCTTTTATAGGACATAACTGAAAATATAAGATGCTCATGCCCATGTTGTTGAACTGAGATATGAAGTTACTGCTGTAACGGAGTACACAGTGTTCTGATTACAAATAGAGAACATTAACAGCCAAAATATATTGAACACTTACTATGTACCAGGCACTGTGTTAAGTACTTTATACAAATGATCTTCTTTAATCTTCATAAAAGCCCACAACAGGAGGTACTAGTATTATTTATGTTTCATAGAGAATGAAGCTGATGATCCAAGAGATTAATTAGGGAAGCTGTGCAAGGTCACACACCTCATGAGCGTTGGGCAGACATTTGATTCCAACTCCAACTCCCCATTTATCTCTTGCTCTTCACCACCTCTTCATGCTATCTTCCCAAATAGCCAATGCTAGAGCATAAGGTGCCTTGGTATGAATTAGAAAAAGGTAATCCCTCTGGAAGAGTGCAGCTCCTCGTCATCTGCCAAAAGCACTGTCTGAGTATCAGCCCCACAGACCCTGAGCGCCAGACATCCTTGTGCAATGGCCCTGTCTCCAGTTCCCCTTGCTTGTCTCTGGCCTAGGCACCTCTTTCATCCCCTGCTTGCTTGCTTATTTTTTAAAGAGACAGGTCTTGCTCTGTTGCCCAGGCTGGAATACAGTGGTGCAATCACAGCTTGAACTCCTGATCAAGGGATCCTCCTGCCTCAGCCTCCCAAAGAACTAGGATTACAGGCATAAGCCACTGCGCCTGACCCTGCTTTCTACCTAGAACCCAGAAATCCCTTTCATGAATTCAGCCTGATTGGACACAAACAATTGTCCAAAATGCCTCAGGAACTACAATGTCCCTAGGTATCAAAGAATACTCCAGATGCCTCATCAGTGACCAAGATCAGTGAAAGCCTCTAAAAGAGATCAAGTTGATTGTCTCCAGATAAGCCTGCCTTCTCAGTGCCCAACCATGACAGCAAGAGGCCAGTTTCCCTCTCCCAGCAGCATGGAGGGCAAAGGCCTGGGCTTTTGGTGGAGCACATGAATCTTTTCAGGGCAGTGGCTTTCAAACTGCATTTGCTGAACTACAAAGGGTTCAAGGAGGTACCTCAGGAGCCATCATGAAATTGTAGGATTTCAAGGGAACAAGCAGGCTTGGATCCAAGCCCAATTCCCACCTGAACTCCATGCAGCTTGGCCCTTATCTTTCATGGCGTTTGTTTAAGATTTCCTTTGAAACACAGAGACCTATTGTGAAAACCACAGCATTAATTAAAGCATAAAAACCATTCCTCCTAAATCCCTCCAGTCCACCCTCTGTCTTGCCCAGACTCTAAGCCTCAACCAATGTTTCTTTACATATTTTAGCTCCATTGCCACCCCCCTGCCTCAGCAAGCTAAGCCTTTACCATTTGTGCTAATGCATCTTCCTCACCACTGCTAGCGCGATATTTCTCAAAGCACACATCACAATTGTTTCCTGCATACAGCCCTTGAAGTTGAAACTACCCAGCCAGGCCTACCAGTTCTGCTAGGATCTGGTCTTTACCCTCTTCCTAGCTTGGTCTCTTGCTACCCAATTCCCAGATACCTGCATTCTCTATACCAAAGTAATTGCCATTCTTCAGCATAACATGCCCTCATAGACGACTGGGACATTGCAGGTGCTACTCTTTCTGCCTGAAATGTCCTTTCCCAACCTATTCCCTGGGGAATTCATATCCATCCCTCAAGGTTCAGCAAAATGGCATCACTTTCATGCAAACTTCCTTGACTCTGCTCCAGCTTTCACACCTTGGCAGCTTGGTGGCTCCCTCCTCGATGCCTCCAACCATTTTGTACTCTCATGTTTCTTGCCACAATATGCTGTAAATACCTGTTCGTGTCACTGCCTAGCTAATTCTCTGGATATGTCTTAGCACTACCTATAAAGTCCCAAAGACATTGGCCTGACATTCAAGGCTGTCCCTACCAATCTAGCTTCAACTTATATTGCTAACCTGATCATTTCCCTTCCCAAGCCTCAGATTCCAAGAAAGAAGTGCGTTCTCACTGTAAGCCAACACATCACATGATTTCTCAACGATCAACGATGTGACAGCTGCCCCCATCTCCTCCCATCTCTTCATGTGCAGATCCTACCTGTCTGCCAAAGTCCCGCTCTAATTGTCCTCTTCCAGGAAGCCTTCCCTGAGTCCCTCAGCAGGAATACATTTCCTCCCTTCTGAATTCCCACAGGGCCTTGATAATGCCTTTACGCTTCACTTCTCCTGAGCAGCCAACTGGATTATGAGATCCCAGCAAATAAGGTTGTGCCCTATTCATCTTAGTGTCCCCAGAGCTGACGGTGAGTGTCCAATGCAAGTTTGCTGAAAGAATAAGGATGCATTCTTGGGGCTATTTTTAAAAGAAGAATCCTTATTAGAAACATGAGAAATGCAAATTCGAGCTTGTGTTCCTTTTGCCTCCTTAAGAAAACTATTATTAGATGCCTAATTTATTTTAGGTGGTACAACAGAGGACCCAAAAACGCTGAAAAAAAACTTGTGAAAGAAATAAGTGCAAGAGAATAGGGGAAAGAGAATACCTCTTGATGGCTTCCGATGGGAAGTTCTAATCCAACCCTCTACTGTATGTTCTTAGGCTATCATCTTCCTTCATCAGAAATGCGATGTGAACAGATCCTGTGCCCTGCTGTATTGTTTGTCTGCTTGCTTGTCTCCCTACCTCCTGTAGTAATGACTTTCATTTTGTAAAAAGGAAAAAAAAATCAATTTAACTTCTAAATCGGATGGTTTTTCTAAAATATATAAGCATTAATAACAAATCAGCATGCCCATTTTCAACAGCTTCCTGAGTGGGCCTGAGGACTTATCACCAATATGTGAAAGAGTGTGCTAATCGTTTTCTTTTCAATGTGTGATTTACAAATGAATGAATACGTTAGAATGCTAATGACTCTATGCAAGAAAACAATGGATTATCTTCTCTACTTTGTGATTATGATATTGCTTTGCCATGCAGCTTATTCATAAACTTTTCAAGAGTAAAGGATGTGCATTCTTCTATGATTTTCCTTTATAAACATTCAAGTTGCTTCGATGTGACTGGTTCTTTCTTTCCTGCAAAAATTTAAGAAACTGAAAAAAATACCTTGAATGTGTTTTGTCCCCAGTGGGTCCTCAATAAATATAGTTGTTTAAAACTAACTTCATCAAGATATGATTTCAATGTAAAAACTCAAATATGACTCTATATTTATACTTTATTTGTATTAAATTCCCTGCTGCTCCATCAAATTCCCATAAACTTTCACAAACATGTGAAATGATTTTAAGATGTTTTAACTCCTAAATATCAGAACCCAAAACCAATCTGAGTGGAAAGTTACATGTGATGAATTTGATAGCTCTTTAGCTATTCCTGCAGCAGGCTGTAAGGTCAATTAACTCTTTCTGGCCAGCAGGTCATCTGGGGAGATGACAATCAGCCCTGCCAACAGCCTTGTTTCCTGATTCAAACATGGGGCTTGCATCCAAACTCCTACTCACACTGGCTTACACTTTCCATTTCTTCCTTCCTCTTGCCCTCGCTTCATTTTCTACGCATGCGTAATCTGGCTTCCACTTTCCTAGCTCTTAGCACACACCAGGATGCCAAGGTTCTGATGAACCTTTGCACAAAGCTCTAAAGACAAAAATCTTTAAAGGAGAAACAAGATCAACTTTCCACTACTGATAGACATCAGAAAGCTCTGAGGGCAATTTAGGTAGTATTTCACAAACCCTATGGCAGAAGTCTGCAATCTCAAATTAATCTTTATATTCATGTTCCGACAGTCAGAACACACTGGCAGATACAGATTTTGTCAAATCAGGATACAAATTTTACATAATAACTGATTAGGCTAGAAAACTTGCAAATTTTATTACCCATGATGCTTTTTTTATCCTGAGCCAAGAACCAAAAGAGACTTTAATTTCCACATTTATATTAGACATACACCAACCTCCAGCTGACTTCCACTATCAGACACTAAACAACTATTTGTCAAGCATATATTACAGGCTAGGCACTAAGGAAGATTCAAAGGCAGTATAAAACCTGGCTGGCCCTCAATCTTCAGAGAGATTATAATATGGTTAGAGAAAGCAAATATCTACAAATTTTAAAAGTTAATTACCAATCTAAGGCAATTTGCAAGTGCCAACGAATACTAGTGTCAAAAGAATGACATAGGAAGTGATTCCTTGACAAACCCAAAAGGACAGAAATGTATGTTTTGAAAGAAAATAATTCAGAGGCAATACGGTGTGCTACAAGAAATCAGAAGATCTGGACTTTAGTCCCAGCTGAGCCACTGGCTACATCTTGGGCCGTTAACCAACATTTTAACCTTCCTGGCTCTAAAGTGTCTCTTACTTACATTGATACAAAACAACTTGCCTCACCTGTCTCATCAGATAGTTATTTTTAAAAAATATATGAATATAAATATAACATATATATATTTAAATTTTTTTTAATTGTACTTTAAGTTCTGGGATACATGGACAGAATGTGCAGGTTTGTTACACAGGTATACACGTGCCATGGTGGTTTGCTGCACCCATCAATCCATCATCTACATTAGGTAGTTCTCCTAATGCTATCCCTCCCCTAGCCCTCCACTCCCCAACCAGCCCAAGGGTGTGATGTTCCCCTCCCTGTGTCCATGTGTTCTCATTGTTCAACTCCCACTTATGAGTGAGAACATGCAGTGTCTGGTTTTCTGTTCCTGTGTTAGTTTGCTGAGAATGATGGTTTCCAGCTTCATTCATGTCCCTGCAAAGGACATGAACTCATCCTTTTTTATGGTTGCATAGTATTCCATGTGCCACAATATCTTTATCCAGTCTATCTTTGATGGGCATTTGGGTTGGTTCCAAGTCTTTGCTATTGTGAACAGTGCTGCAATAAACATATGTGTGCATGTGTCTTTATAGTAGAATGATTTATAATTCTTTGGGTATATACCCAGTAATGGGATTGGTGGGTCAGATGGTATTTCTGGTTCTAGATCCTGAAGGAATTGCCACACTGTCTTCCACAATGGTTGAACTAATTCACACTGCCACCAACAGTGTAAAAGCATTCCTATTTCTCCACATCCTCTCCAGCATCTGTTGTTTCCTGAGGTTTCAATGATCGCCATTCTAACTGGCATGAGATGGTATCTCATTGTGGTTTTGATTTGCATTTCTCTAATGACCAGTGATGATAAGCTTTTTTTCATATGTTTGTTGGCCACATAAATGTCTTCTTTTGAGAAGCATCCGTTCATATCCTTTGCCCACTTTTTGATGGGGTTGTTTGTTTTTATCTTGGAAATTTATTTAAGTTCCTTGTAGATTCTGGATGTTAGCCCTTTGTCAGATGGATAGAATGCAAAAAATTTCTCCCATTCTGTAGGTTACCTGTTCACTCTGATGATAGTTTCTTTTGCTGTTCAGAAGCTCTTTAGTTTAATTAGATCCTATTTGTCAATTTTGGCTTTTGTTGCCATTGCTTTTTGGTATTTTAGTCATGATGTCTTTGTCCATGCCTATGACCTGAATGATATTGCCTAGGTTTTCTTCTAGGGTGTTCATGGTTTTAGGTCTTATGTTTAATCCATCTTGACTTAATTTTTGTATAAGATGTAAGGAAGGGGTCCAGTTTCAGTTTTCTTCATACGGCTAGCCAGTTTTCCCAATGCCATTTATTAAACAGGGAATCCTTTCCCCATTGCTTGTTTTTGTCAGGTTTGTCAAAGATCAGATGGTTGTAGATGTGTGGCATTATTTCTGAGGCCTCTGTTCTGTTCCATTGGTCTGTATATCTGTTTCTGTACCAGTACCATGCTGTTTTGCTTACTGTAGCCTTGTAGTATAGTTTGAAGTCAGGTAGTGTGATGCCTCCAGCTTTGTTGCTTTGTTCTGTTTGCTTAGGATCGTCTTGGCTATACAGGGTCTTTTTTGGTCCCATGTGAAATTAAAATAGTTTTTTCTAATTCTGTGAAGAAAGTCAGTGGTAGCTTGACAGGGATAGCATTGAATCTATAAATTACTTTGGGCAGTATGGCCATATTCATGATATTGTTTCTTCCTATCCAGGAGCGTGGAATGTTTTTCCATTTGTTTGTGTCCTCTCTTATTTCCTTGAGCAGTGGGTTGTAGTTCTCCTTGAAGAGGTCTTTCACATCCCTTGTAAGTTGTATTCCTGGGTATTTTATTCTCTTTGCAACAATTGTGAATGGGAGTTAACTCATGGCTTGGCTCTCTGTTTGTCTATTATTGGTGTATAGGAATGCTTGTGATTTTTGCACATTGATTTTGTATCCTGAGACTTTGCTGAAGTTGCTTATCAGCTTAAGGAGATTTTGGCCTGAGGCAATGGGGTTGTCTAAATATACAATCATGTCATCTGCAAACAGGGACAATTTGACTTCCTCTCTTTCTATTTAAATACGCTTTATTTCTTTCTGTTGCCTGATTGCCCTGGCCCCTACTTCCAATACAATGTTGAATAGGAGTGCTGAGAGAGAGCATATTGTCTTCTGCCAGTTTTCAAAGGGAATGCTTCCAGTTTTTGCCCATTCATTATGATATTGGCTGTGGGTTTGACATAAATAGCTCTTATTATTTCGAGATAGGTTCCGTCAATCCTAGTTTATTGAGAATTTTTAGCATGAAGGAGTGTTGAATATTATCAAAGCCCTTTTCTGCATCTATTGAGATCATCGTGTGGTTTTTGTCATTGGTTCTGTTTATGTGATAGATTATGTTTATTGATTTGCATATGTTAAACCAGTCTTGCATCCCAGGGATGAAGCCCACTTGATCATGGTGGATAAGTTTTTTGATGTGCTGCTGGATTCAGTTTCCCAGTATTTTATTGAGGATTTTTGCATCGATGTTCATCAGGGACACTGGCCTGAAATTTTGCTGTTGTTGTTGTGTCTCTGCCAGGTTTTGATAGTAGGATGATGCTGGCCTCATAAAATGAGTTAAGGAGGAGTCCCTCTTTTTCTATTGTTTGGAATAGTTTCAGAATGAATGGTACCAGCTCCTTTTTGCACCAATGGTAGAATTAGACTGTGAATCCGTCTTGTCCTGGGCTTCTTTTCGTTGGTAGGCTATCAATTACTGCCTCAACTTCAGAACTTGTCATTGGTCTATTCAGGGAATCGACTGCTTCCAGGTTTAATCTTGAGAGGGTGTATGTGTACAGGAATTTATCCATTTCTTCTAGATTTTCTAGTTTATTTGCATAGACATGTTTATAGTATTCTCTGATGGTAGTTTATGTTTCTGTGGAATCAGTGGTGATATCGCCTTTATCATTTTTTATTGTGTCTATTTGATTCTTCTCTCTTTTCTTCTTTGTTAGTCTGGCTAGTGGTCTATTTTGTTAATCTTTTCAAAAAATCAGCTCCTGGATTCACTGATTTTTTGAAGGGTTTTTTGTGTCTCTCCTTCAGTTCTGCTCTGACCCTATTTATTTCTTGTCTTCTGTCTTCTCCTGGCTTTTGAGTTTGTTTGCTCTTGCTTCTCTAATTATTTTAATGTCATGTTAGGGTGTCTATTTTAGATCTTTCCCAGTTTCTCCCGTGGGCATTTATTGCTATAAATTTCCCTCTAAACACTGCTTTAGCTATATCCCAGAGATTCTGCTATGTTGTGTCTTTGTTCTCATTGGTTTCAAAATAACTTATTTATTTCTGCCTTCATTTCATTATTTACCCAGTAGTCATTCAGGAGCAGGTTGCTCAGTTTCCATGTAGTTGTGTGGTTTTGAGTGAGTTTCTTAATCCTGAGTTCTACTTTGATTGCACTGTGGTCTGAGAGACTGTTTGTTGTGATTTCCATTCTTTTGCATTTGCTGAGGAGTGTTTTACTTTCAATTATGTGGTCAATTTTAGAATAAGTGCAATGTGTTGCTTTGAAGAATATATGTTCTGTTGATTTGGGGTGGAGAGTTCTGTAGATGTCTATTAGGTCTGCTTGGTCCAGAGCTGAGTTTGAGTCCTGAATATCCTTGTGAATTTTCTGTATCATTGATCTGTGTAATATTGACAGTGAGGTGTTAAAGTCTCCCAGTATTATTGTGTGGGAGTCTAAGTCTCTTTGTAGGTCTCTAAGAACTTGTTTTATGAATCTGGGTACTCCTGTATTGGGTGCATATATATATTTAGGATAGTTAGCTCTTCTTGTTGTGTTGATCCCTTTACCATTATGTAATGCTCTTCTTTGCCTTTTTTGATCTTTGTTGGTTTAAACTCTGATTCATCAGAGACTAGAACTGCAACCCCTGCTTTTTTTTTTTTTTTTTTGCTTTCTCTTTGCTTGATAAATATTCCTCCATCCCTTCATTTTGAGCCTCTGTGTGTCTTTGCATGTGAGATGGGTCTCCTGAAAATAGCACACTGATGGGTCTTGACTCTATCCAATTTGCCAGTCTGTGTTTTTAAATTGGGGCATTTAGCCCATTTACATTTAAGGTTAATATTGTTATGTGTGAATTTGATCCTGTCCTTATGATACTAACTGGTTATTTTGCCCATTTGTTGATGCAGTTTCTGCATAGTGCCCATGGTCTTTACAATTTTGTATGTTTTTGCAGTGGCTGGTACTGGTTGTTCCTTTCCATATTTATTGCTTCCTTCAGGAGCTCTTGTAAGGCAGGCCTGGTGCTGGCAGCAAGAATTTCAAGCCATTGGATCTTAGCTTGCTGGGCTCCATGGTGGTGGGATCCAGGGAGCTAGACCACCTGGCTCCCTGGCTTCAGCCCCTTTTCCAGGGCAGTGAACATTTCTCTCTCCCTTGCATTCCAGTAGCCACTGGGGCATGAAAAAGAACTCCTGCAGCTAACTCTGTGTTGGCCCAAACGGTCAGCCATTTTTGTGCTTGAAACCCAGGGCCCTGGTTGCTTAGGCACCCAAGGGAATCTCCTGGTCTGCGGGTTGTGAAGACCATGGGAAAAGCATAGTAGCTGGTCCGGAATGCACTGTTCCCCATGGCACAGTCCCTCACGGCTTCCCTTGGCTAGGGGAGGGAGTTCCCCAGCTCCTTGTGCTTCCCAGGTGAAGTGATCCCCCACCCTGCTTCAGCTCGCCCTGCATGGGCTGCACCCACAGTCTAACCAGCCCCAATGAGATGAGCTGGGTACCTCAGTTGGAAATGCAGAAATCACCTGCCTTCTGCGTTGATCTCGCTGGGAGCTGCAGACTGGAGTTGTTCCTATTCGGCCATCTTGCCAGCCACCTCATTAGATAGTTCTGAAGAGCAAGCAATATGATCAATGGAAATTATTTCCAGAAGCTACACCTGGCTATGCCAAAAAACCTTGAGCAGGTCCTTTACACTCTCCAGGACTGAGTTCATCAACTATAGAAAGAATGGCCAGATGATCTCTGAGGTCACTGAGTTTAGGAAGACAGAAAATGGAAAGAAAGGCTATGAGTGACATCACTTACACCATACTGCCAGAGGGAACTTGCAAACATCAGTATTTCTGTCCATTCAGGTCTAACAGCCTCAGAGAAAATGCTGCCAAGTACATGATTATTTTCATGCTAACACTACACCAATCCCATCACAAACTTAGAGCCAAAGCCCACACTCCACACCACTATGTCGCATAAGCAATTTTTGCATTATTTCAGTTTGAAACTCTCCATGTAAACCTCAAGTGAGGGTAGGGCAGATTCAGATTGTGATTATGAGAGACAAAACATCTCAAGAGCCAGTTCTTTATCTAAGGTCTTTAAACAAACACCCAACAAGTTATGTGTAGAAAAATATTACACCATGTGTTTCATGTGCTCTCAATCTGCATAATTTGGGAGTCAGGTCTAGAATAATAATTTTGGTATGAGGTTTGTAATCACAGTCAATTTCTTTTTTTCATCTCTGTCACCAACTGATTCCAGTTACCTTCCTACTTTATCTTTTGATTGCAGAAAAGAATAAGGGATTAAACTGGACATCAGTGTTCTAAAATAGATCTTTCGTATATCTCTTTTCGTATCTTAAAATTATTGACTCAGCAAAAGGAAGGAAAGAGAAAGAAAATCTACATAATGGACTCTTGCTTTCAAAAATACATTTATAAATTGCAAGCCAGCAAGATCAATAACTAACACATGAAGGTGATTACATAACACCAGTGGCTTTTTAACAATAGTTTTACCTTATAGAACATTTAACTCTATGGTCAATATTCCATGATACTGCCTTCAGCCTGCCACCAGTTATTTGGAAAAGAAATCTTAAGCGATCCAAACAATTCCAAAAGTAGTGTGAAGAAGAGTTTTCATGGGGAAAGCTCTAGTCTAGTAAATTCTCATTTTTAATCAAGGCCCTCTCCAAATATTACCACCTCAATGTTCAGCAGTCAGCCTGAAAGGATTCTACAACTACATTGGAGCTCTAAGACAAGAATGAATGACACAGGACATACCAGAGATCATGGCAAATCCAAGCTGGGTATATATTAGTTTGTTGCAAAATTAATTGTGGTTTTTGCCATTAGTTTTAACGGCAAAAACCACAATTAATTTTGCACCAACCTAGTATCTCACAGTGGACTGGTAAAGCAACACACACCAATGTGGTCCCTTCTTATTTTCAGTACTTTGTTCGCTCTTCCATTACATGTCTTCAAACTTTTCATAACTCCCTCTGAGTTGATGGCAATTTTCCCATTCGAAGAATCATTCTTTCATCTTTTTAGAAGATGCCTCTCTTTTTGCAGAAAATCAGTTTTCATTTTATTTCATTTTACTTCTGCTCCTACAGTATGATTCAAATAGTCTTGTGATTCCAGGACATTTAAAAAAAAAAAAAAAAAAAACATACAAAGGAATTGGACTCACTTCTCAGCTCAGCTACTTCTTAGCAGTATGAGCACAGACAAATTGCTTAACAGTTCTATGCCTTAGTTTATCATCTAAACTCATAATCTTACCTTCACAATCTCACAAATTATGTGAGATGGGGAATATAACAGACACAACCTCACAGGATTGCTATGAGGATTAAACTTGCCTCATGGCCGGGCGCGGTGGCTCAAGCCTGTAATCCCAGCACTTTGGGAGGCCGAGGCGGGTGGATCATGAGGTCAGGAGATTGAGACCATTCTGGCTAACACGATGAAACCCCGTCTCTACTAAAAAATACAAAAAACTAGCCGGGCGAGGTGGCGGGCGCCTGTAGTCCCAGCTACTCCGGAGGCTGAGGCAGGAGAATGGCGTAAACCCGGGAGACGGAGCTTGCAGTGAGCTGAGATCCGGCCACTGCACTCCAGCCTGGGTGACAGAGCGAGACTCCGTCTCAAAAAAAAAAAAAAAAAAAAAAACTTGCCTCATATGAGAGAAGGACTTTGCAAACAGCATATAGCTGACTGTATGTTTTAACAAATGCATCTACCTGGAGTATGAGAGTATCTTGGACTGGTCTGACTCATTTCTGTATCCCCAGCATCCAATGCTGAGTAAGACCCAAAACATACGCTTAATGTTTGCTGAAGGCATGAATGACTCGTCAGTCATTTACCTCTATGGTCAATAAAGGAAGGCACTCCTTGTGTGTCCCCATAGTACGCCAAAAGCAGGGACCATGTCCTTTGTATCTCTGTGTCCCTAGTATCCATCACAGTGTCTGGCCCAAGGTAGTTGGTCACACACATTTCAGCTGATAAATTAATGAACAACCCAGTCAGGATACGCCATTACCAACACCTCAGGTTCACTTTTACTTTCATTCCCAGGTCCTCCTACCCTCCCACTTTGACTTTAATTTCCACTCACCTATTGCTTTTATCATAAAGCCTTCCTTGACATACCCCACCCTTATAAGGCATGTCTCCTCTGAATGCTTCTCACATGCACAAAATAGACAGCTTAGCTTTATATTTTATGCTCTTCGAAGTTGCTCACCACCACTGCAGATATAACATCTGAGATCACCAATCAGAATTCAAATACTTTGGGGGCAAAGGCCATGCATCATCAATCTGTCAAATTTTCTACAATGACTGGCATCATACTGGGCACTAAGCTAAATGATGATCTTCTGGAACTTACATACCCTAAGGGTATTCCATGCACAAATTGCTCTGAGCTGGGTAGGTACTGGAAGAATTATATCATCCAGAGTCCTCAAAAATTGAGTTTTCCGAAATATTGGGAATTATCTTTTTTCTTAGTTCTGTTTCTCTCTGTATGAAAATAAAAACGCCTCATTCTAACATACAATATATACTTCTTTTACTTTTCAAGTGGGGGCTCACAAACATGATTTGGCCACCTTATATGCATCATTAATTACAAGTGGCTGTACACACAACTGAAGATGGAGATGACGATGTGTGCAATAGGGCTGCCTAATTTAACTGATGACTGTGTGTGGTCACAGTCCCCGATCACATCTAAATTGCACAGGTTGGCACACTGACCCCCTCCCCAAAGGACTACTGCACTATGGGTTGCTGACCTATATCCCTGCCTCCAAATACATCCAGAAAATAAAAGAACCCTACATCTGTGTTGCTCTCAGGTGCCATTCAGCAGTTATCTGCTGAACTATCCCTATGTGCCAGGTACTATGTGAAAGAGAATAGTCCCACAGTTTACTGAAGGTTGAAACAAGCAGAAGAGATGACTGATAACCAAGTAACAAAATATGCCCCTTAACTGACATTTGGACAGATCACTGAAGTAGTAGCAGAAAGACAAACCGACACATTTGCTCATTCATCAACCATTTACCTAAAGCAGCTCTACAGAACCGAAACCTCACAGTTCCTGCCTTCGTGTGACTCACAGTCTGGTGAGAAGCAGATGTGCAATAAAATCACTAGTCCTTTGACAGAGATGTTCAAATTGCAGTGAAGCACAGGAGTACTAGCAGTTAGGTGTGCCTGGGGGCCTCTAAGAAGACCTCACCAAAGGGGGAACACAGGGCATGTTCTTGATCTCAGCTCTGTTCTTGATCTCAGTCTAGCTGGAGTACTGAGGTATAGGGAACAGCTACGCCCAACACTGACCCCAACTCCAGGAAGGCAAAGATGGACTGTCATTCTAGTTGCCTCTTCTCTTCACTTCTGCCCTAGCAATCTCCGCAGCTCACCTTGGTTTTGACTACTACTTCATTCAGATGTTTAGATCCCTACTGCAGAGAGTCCAGGCCGTTGGCCAAGTGGCAAATTGAGGGTGGTTGAGACTGGCTTCAGTCTAGACCTGCAGGGAAGGAAATGAACACAAGCAAGGGCAACTCTGAAAGAGCAATCTGCCCAGCTGTAGTCTGCCATTCCGCGAGCATCAATGGCTTACTGCGAACCACGACACTATGCTTGAATTACACCAGTCCCTGCCTTCAAGGAGCCCACAGTATAGTGAGGGAGAGACCCATAAACAGATAATATAATGCAGTGTGATAACTGCTATAATTCAGAAACTGTCTAATACAATTCAGAAATAAAGTGCTGAGATAACAGTGGGAATTATCCACCGGGAGAAGGGTGGAGAAGGTGGAGAGGGTTGATGCTTGAACAGGGTCTTGAAGGGACTGGAGGGGCTTTTCCAGTTGGATGAGGTGGGGAAGAACCTTTGCAGCAGATATTGCTAGTTCTTTACCGAAAAAAACTCCTTCACCATCCTCTTTTCCCTCTCCAACACAACCCAGACTTTATGCAGACTATTGTTTTAGACAGAGACGCTCTAGGCAGATAATCTCCATAATAAGGACTTAAGTAATAATAATAATAGCAAACACTTATATAGAGCTTACTCTGTATCTGTCACTATTATATGTGTTGTATATATTAACCAATTTAATCCACACAACGACCCAATGAGGTAGGTACTACTGTTATCCCCATTTTACAGATGGGAAAACAAAGGCACAAGCTCTGCATGCTTCATTCCCTCTTTATTATGAGATGTTGAAGGTCCACACAGCAAAAGGGACTTTATGAGCAATCTTAGGAAGTACCCTGGATTACATATGAAACGGTAAAGCTCAGGGAGAGCATTTCCTAAATAGTATAAATTGTCCTTCCTGAAAATTTTCCAAGCTTTGAACTTCCATAGGACCATCAGTCTTTTATGTTAAATAAATTGAAGTGTCATAAGGTGGCTTCTTCTGAAATTGCGTATTGTTCTAGTTCATATAGTATTAAATGTTCTGTAATATTCTCATCATTGAATGACAGCAAGGCAGCAGAAGTGCAGGCTCTCCTGCTGATTCGGGCCTGTCACTTTCACAATACATTCTCTTTTATCTGTCAATAGTAAATTGTTCACATATTCCCTTGGGATGGGGTGGGGAAGGTAGCAAAATAAAATAATCTGGGCCATGAAAACTTAGAAACCAAGTATGTAATTTCCATTGTGAATCATGCTCAATTAGGGGAAATTCCTGATAAAAGTCTGTGTTTTTTTGATAGCTGAACAATATTCTACCACTCAAGGCCTTCTAGGGAAAAGCAAGTCCATTCATTTAAAAAGTACATTTACATGTATAATGCTCACCAAATGCTTTCACATATCATATCTTGTTCTATACTCCAACAAGCTTAGTGGGTGCTTAATGTTAGTATTCTCACTGTAGAGTTTCACAAAACTGTGACCCATTGAGATTAAGAGGCTCACTCAAGGGCACCCAGTTCCTGTCTTCTTTCCACAAATACACACAGTTCCCTCCCTCCTCACCACCACATTCAAATATTTATATAACAGATGGGCACTTCACTGAAGACAAAGAGGAAGGACAAATCTGCAGCCCCTTACTACACCAGCTAATTGTCCTGGCAGGGATTCACTCCCCTGTTCTCTCTATTTGCACACCATTGGCTGGCAGGACATGCGGAAAACATGTCAAAAGTATCACATGTCCAAATTTTGTACAATGGAGGCTGGAGCAATAATTTTTCACATTAGGTCTGTGACCTCCTCAATACAGAATCAACTCTGTCCTTCCAGACCTAGTGGGTCTTCCCCACCTTATCTACCTAGAAGTGGCAAGAGTTACACAGAGCACTGTTCAGAGTGTGAAACGATTTGGATGTGTGTCCCCTACAAATCTCATGTTGAAACGTGACCTCCAGTGTTAGAGGAGGGACTAGTGGGAGGTATTTGAGTCATGTAGGCAGATGCCCCATGAATGCCTTGGTGCCATCCCCATGGTAATGAGTGAGTTCTCACTCTGTGAGTTCGGCTGAGATCCGGTTGTTTAAAAGGGCCTGGCACCTCCTCCCTCTCTCTTTTACTCTCTCTCATCATGTGATAAGGCAGCTTTCCCTTTGCCTTCCACCATAATTGTAAACTTCCTGAGGCCTTGCCAGAAGCAAATGCTGGTACTACACTTGTTGCACAGCCTACAGAACCATGAGCTAAATAAACCTCTTTTCTGTATAAATCTCCCAGTCTCAGGAATTCCTTTAGAGCAATGCAAAATGGACCAAAACCAGGAAATAGGGAGCATATGGATCTACTAGTCCTAACAGTAATCCACAGCAAATACTGAACAACAACCACTTCTCTCCATAACTTTGACTCACATACTACTCAATGCAAGTGGCTCCACACTGTTCTTGCTTGCACTTTGCGGATCCTCAGGAGAGGCTGATCTATCTAGCTGATACTTTCTCCTACTTTCAGGAGTCAAATGGTCTAAAGTAGCTCAAGCAGAACCTATGTTCCTGAGAGGTGCTCATTCTTCCCAGACATCAGAACAGTGAATACTTTCTTTTGCATAAATGAAAGTACGTTATGCCTGAATTTGCAAATCATCAAGTAGCTTCAACACCAAAGCAGGTATATCCATGGGTACCTACCAACTTAGTACATGTAAATGTTATCTGTATGCATATATAGAAATTTCAGAGAGTACAATTTAAAAAGCTGTTCATGAACTTTTAAGATTCAAATAACCAGAGACTACATTTGAAATTCTGCCTTGCAGAATTTACACAGGAATGCAGAAAGGGCTTTACCCTTGTTCAGTAAAAAACACCTCTAACTGCCTGACTTATGGGTAATACATTTTTTATTCTTGTGCACTTTTATTTTACCCAGGCAACATGCAAAAGTTAGTAACCCTCTTCCCCAAGATACCTGCATGGCTTTCTCTCAGAATTTTACTCAAGTATCATCTTCTCAGTAAGTCCATACCTAATCATCATACTCAAAACTACAGCCATTTACCACCACCACCACCATACACACATTCCCAGATTTATTTTCCTCCATAGCACTTGTCAGCAGATAACATACCTTTCTTACCTATATATATTGCTTATTGTCTGTCTCTACACACACACATGCACACACACACACACGAATGTAAGCCTAGGAGGGCAAAGATCTTTGTTTTATTCATTGCTATATCACTTATAGAGATAATCTTTAACTCTCAAATCTTTAGAACACTGCCTGGCACATAGTAGGTATTCAATAAATATTTGTTGAATTAATGTTAAATGAAAAATCTTTATTTTCAAATTTTCAAATAAAATTTTCCCATATAAGCCAGAAGTGTTATTTCAGAATGAACAATCTTTTTCCTTCCTTCTTTTGCTGATGTATTTCTGACTTCACATGGTTGTCTTCTTCTTTAGAGAAAGCACTCAAATGCACATTCCAGGACACTTTATTGGGAGGACTCTCATTATTTTAGCTTCACATGTAAACGATTTAGTTCTAGTTCACATACAGATGAAACCAGACCTGGAAAGTACTTGTATTAAGTTTGTTTTGCGCTGCAACAAAACTCATTAAATCAGACCTAACAATGCAGAATTCGTTGAGGTATCCGTGAGAAAGGGGTATGCTGAGTACATAGTAACACTTGCCAACCACACTCACAATAACTGCTTTCAAAAACAGTAAGAAAATTTTAAAATATTTTTATTTCTTCATTCTGGCAAATCATGAAATCCATACAATTCTACTAGCTAGAAGTTCATGTTACTTTGTATACTTGAGCATAATAAGTGTGCATGTCCACCCATGTGCCCCCACTGAAGTTGGTGTGGGGTAGAGTCAGGACCTAGATTCTCTGAAAAAGCTCTTCAGGGGCTTCTGTCCTCTGCCTTACACCACCTCCAATGACAAACACCAGGAAGTTCTTAGAGGAAAGGTCTACTCTAAACACTAAATGATTATGCTTAAAAGCTATTATCTTGTTAATCATATCACCCCTAAAACTAAAGTCAGGATCTGGCATTATCATAGACGCTTTACAAATGGGAATACTGATACAGAAGCATGTAAGTGATTTTCTGTTGCACTAAATAAAGGCAAGATAACAGCAATGTGAGTTCTTAAGTCCCAGTCCAGTACAGGGGACCATTATATCACACACATTCTATGGTTTGATTTCCACTTTAGATTATTCCCAGTAATAAGCTATAAATAAGAAAGACTAAATAGGCTAATCTGCACCTAACCAGGAAGTATAACCTGCATAAGAATGTACCTGCATAATGCCAGTTCATTTATTTGGGCAATATTTATAAATGGTCTGCTATGTACCTTAGAAGTAAAGGATATTAGGATCATTATGAATCACCATTGAAAATCAGTGTGCAATCACAGAGGGAAAATGTGAGAGATGAAAAAAAGGAGATAGAGAGAAGAAGTGATACTGCTCAAGTGCTAGAGATGGGACTGAATCCCAGAAACATAGGAGTCATCATTCATGACTCCTGTCTCCCGCTTAAGTAAATGAGGTATCATTGTACCACTCATGTTATTATTTGCACAAAACCCAATCTACCCCAATTCCTGGATAGTGCTCTCAAATCTTTAGACATTGTCCATCTTCATTCTCGCTCTACCAAGTCTCAGCCTGGACCACTGCATCAGCTTTCTCACTGCCTTTCTAGCCAGACAAGAGTTTTTAAAAATGTAAATCAGATCACAGGGCTTCCCATCATGAAACTCTCCAAAGGCTTTCCAATGCATTTGAAATGAAATCCAAACTCTTCATCCTCATACACAAAAGTACACCTCAATGCCTTGGTGTGCCAGCCCTTGCCTACCTATTCAGGTACACCTCATGCCTCTCTAGCCATAATGCATGTCGTGCAGTTATTCCCTTTTACACTTACATATGTAATACTCTTCTCTCTCTCTCTCTTCCTCTCTCTCTCTCTCTCTCTCTCTCTCCCTCTCTCCCTTCCTTCCTGCCATTCTTCTCACTTCTTTGTCTTCAAATGAGCTGTTCTCTCTGCTTGAAATTCTCTTTGCCCTCCTCTTTGCCAGGCTAGGTCCTAATTCACTTTTCTGATCCCAGCTGATCTCTCTCCTCAGGGAGCATTCCCTGGCCCTTCAAGGCTGTGTTAGCTGCCCTCCTCTGAGCTTGCACAGTTTCCAGGGCATCTGCTATTACAGCACTGATCACACTGTATTTGTCCCAATTGACTATTTGCTTGTCTGTCTTCCCCACTACACTGTGAGCCCTGCAAGGGCAGGGACAATCTGTAGCTTGGTCACATTTTTCCAACACCTACAATCAAGCTTGACAGAGAGCCAGCACCCAATACATGTTCCTTGAATGAATAAATGGTATGAATGGAACTATCCTGAAATTTCTGTGTGGCAACATCTGGGAAGTATCTGTGATAGTACATTTACTTTCTTTTTTTTTTTTTTTTGAGACGGAGTCTAGCTCTGTCACCCAGGCTGGAGTGCAGTGGCCGGATCTCAGCTCACTGCAAGCTCCGCCTCCCGGGTTTATGCCATTCTCCTGCCTCAGCCTCCCGAGTAGCTGGGACTACAGGCGTCCGCCACCACGCCCGGCTAGGTTTTTTTTTGTATTTTTAGTAGAGACGGGGTTTCACCGTGTTAGCCAGGATGGTCTCGATCTCCTGACCTCGTGATCCGCCCGTCTCGGCCTCCCAAAGTGCTGGGATTACAGGCTTGAGCCACCGCGCCCGGCCAGTACATTTACTTTCATGCAACTGCTGGAGACAAAGCAGAAAGTCAACATGAGTGATACAGTTAGAAGTCAGAAATGAGTTGTGTTCTGCCTGACTACACCCTACACTGTCAAGAATGGCATTATCTGTTAAATATCAATGTTCTTTTTGACTTAATAAAAATTCATAGCCTACTAAGAATAGCCATAAAACTATGTACTTTCATGTGAATAAAGTTGATTAAGCTGCTTTCTGGACTGGTTGTGTCTTACTGCTAAATAATGTATATTTTGAATAGTTAAGAAGTTATCCCTCTTTCTTGTTACTAATAAAAAAATCATGGCTGCAGACACATTTATGGATTTCTGATCATGGAGTCCACATTGACAAAACCCTGAAGGCTCTAATCGTAGCAGAAAAAAAAAAAAAAAAAAAAAGTCTACTTAAAATCTAATGGGTTTCATTCATTTATAATGATAGTATCCTGAAGTTTTGTTCACAATCAGCATTTCATCAAGTGCATTAAGTTACTATTGAGCCTACTTGTCTTTCATATATTTCTTCCTACCAGGGAACCTCTTTGTTAATGCACAGAAAAATTGCATTTTCAATATTTCTGCTTAAAAACTGGAATCAATGGGACTGTCCACTGAAATGAGAGTGGCATAATTCAGCATATGCCAGGACTCTCCATGTAACTAAGGTGACTCACTACTCTAGGAATAATGTACTTCCTTCCGTTCTCTAAGTAAGCCATGTTCTTGCTCATCTCCTAGCTTCTACATGTGCTGTTATCACTTCCCAGGACACTCTTATTCCTCCTCATCAACTGACAAATTCTTACTCATCCTTGAGGTGTCAAGTTAATGATCGCATTTGCTACCACCAGCCAGCTATGTCAGCTCCCTCTCTTGTGAGCTTCCCTAGTTCTCTGTTTCCCAGTCAAGGCACTGCTTCCTTTTTATTTCTCCCACTATCAGCTCTGTAAGAGCAAGAACAGAGACTCTTCCCCATCAGTGTTTCACCAGTGCCTGGGCCTGCCATAATGCTTGATGCTCTTTGAATGAATGGAGTCCAGACTCTTAGGCATGTGTCTCTAAAGTATTGTCTATCACCTGAAAATAAATATATCTGCAGGCTTTCTGCCCACCAGTGGGAAACAATATATTAAAGATTGAAGGCCTTTATTACAAGCCACAAGCCACTTTGGGAGATTTCTATTTCTGGAACATTATAAAGATGTTGGAGACGGTTCAGGAGAATGTAGGGGGCATGAAAACAAAGCTTAGGAGCCAATACATGGAGTGGGAAATCTGTGCCCTGACACAAAAACAGCACTCACAGCACTAGCTGCACAACTCAAAGCCACACACACCTCTTCAGAGGTGGCAGGGAGGAGGCAGAGTTCACAGTGGAAATATCAGAGGGACTTACTCAAATCAAAACTAAAGTCAAGGCTTGGATATTTCCTCTATTTGATGCCAAGTATTCAACAAATGTTTCTCCTACTCCCCAAAAAGAGTTAAAAACAAAAACAAAAAAAACCTGATTGCTTCATATTTAAAACTAATTTGTGCTCCTAAACGTGAGCTATGTTTCAAATATAAAAGAAGCAGATAAAAACCAATAAAAATGTTGAATTCTTCCAAGACTAACTGTTAAGTTAAATTTTTCCAAATTTCTATTCAAACATTTATTGCATTTGCCTTTTGAGCCAGGCTTTGTCCTAAATACTATTCAGAAATTAATAACTTGGTCCCTGCACTCAACAAGTTTACAGTATAGTGGGAGACACATACAAAGGGGAATGGAAATCAATGGTGAAGGGCAAAAATGCAAGGATGAAGGGGCATAGAAGCTATTGCAGAGCAAGTTCATTATTTACACACACACACACACACAAAATCACTATAAAAAAGTAACATAATAGACCCAAGAGGACCTAAAAAAGTCCTATTTACTCTACTCATGGGTCTTAAACTTGAAAGTCATTTGGATTGTTGCCTCAATTCTCCAGTACCCTAAAAATTTGCATTCTTCCTTTATTTTATTCACCATGTTATTTTAATAATCTTAGACTAAAGATTGAGAAAACAAATTGAGTATTTTAAAACAATTTATCCCATCAATTAAAAAAAGATCTACACCCAAGTTCATAACAGCATCATTCACAAGAGTCAGAAGACGAAAGCAACCCAAGTGTCCCTCCATGGATGAATGGATAAGCCAAATGTGGTCTATACATACAATGTAATATTATTCAGCCGGAAAAAGGAAAGAAATTCCCACACACACTACAACATGGATGAGCCTCAAGGCTCATCTTTTCCTTATAAATTAACCCAATCTCAGGTGTCTCTTTAGAGCAATGCTAAATGAAATAAGCCAGTCACAAAATGACAAATAACTATAGTTCCACTTACATAAGGTATCTAAAGTGGTCAAACCCATAGAAACAAAGCAGAATGGTGGTTGCAAAGGACTGGGGTAACGGGGAAATGGGGAATTGTTTAATGTATACATGGTTTCACTTTTGTGAGATAAAAGTGAAGACTTTGATCTTCACTGGTTGCACAACCGGGTTTCAGATTATATACTTCAGTTAAATACTTAACACTACTGATCTGTACACATAAAAATAGTTAAGATGGCAAATTTTATGTTATGTGTATTTTACCACAATTAAAAGTAAAAATAAAATTTTCAAGAGGGATCATGCTATAATGCTACATGGTGTATTGTCCTGAAGCTCTACTCGAAGAAAACATGATTGGGGTATACAAAGGCCCCAAATGTGAGACAATTCAATACTTCAGTTCTTTTAGTCATGAATAAATACATTGTGATGAGAAGGATGAGCATACTTTTAAAATCTGTTCTTGCCTTTGTGGGGAAAACAATACAAGCAAACTTATTTAGGTCACAGTAGTTACCGTAAACATCCCAAGGAAAGCTTATTAATAACAGCCACCCACAAAGGACCTGGTTTCAACCAAAGAATGTCATGGAGTCAGTGAAAGGAAGGCTGGGGAAGAATTGTCATGTATTTTAGAAATAAGAATGTTAGCATCTTTTTGTAGTTCAACTTGGATTTAGAAATCACAAATACAGCCAATATTTTAAATAAGGAAATTGAACTAGTGTCTGAAGGACCTTCTGGCTCTAAGCCATAACAATTGGTTGCTTGCTTGATTAAAAAAAAAAAAAGAAAAAGGAAAAAAAAAAGAAAAATACCCTAAACATTTATGTCAATCCTTGATTCTGCTATCAGTAGAGTAACAGAGGCCACCTGCCTGAATCTGTTACTGTGTTAATGTGGAAATGTACTGGGCTAGGCCCCTGCCACTAACTTGTTCTATGACCTTGGGCAAGTCACTGCCTCTCTGTGGGCCTAATTCTTCTACTCTGTAGTGGGAAGGTTAGATCAAATGATGATGAAGGTCCCTTCCAGCCATTATAGCCTATGATTAAGGATCTGTGGAGCATGGTGATTAAGGCTGCAGAACAATGTGAATATACTTAATACCATAGAACTGGATACCATAGACTTGACCATAAAATGGTCAGTTTTATGTTGTGTATTTTGCCACAGTAAATATATTTACAATCATTACAATAAAAAAGATAATAATCTGAGAAGCAAGAGAGCCACTCTAAGCAACAGTTTTTCTAATTAGAATAGAAGGAAACAAATACCTCAACACCAGGCCTCTAGGCTTGGTTTTTACTTCTTTCTTTTTAATCCTTCGTGCCCAAAGAAACATGTAAGTACACTAAAGATGATACTATTAAAAGAAAAACTTTTCATAAAACAATAACTCTTTTAATATTGTATCTACCTCCACATTTGGCATTTGAGTTACATTTGTATATATAGTCTTTATAAATTGAGTCTCCCCTATATGCAATGTGGTCAAGAGAGATGCACTCTGGACCAAATCTCACTCTCAGCAGAGCAACTACTCTCATTTCTTCCAGCCATGTAAAATAAGCAACTCATCTCTAGCTCAAAGGCAGGGAAATAAGTTTATTATCTTCTACCAGGATTTTCAGATCCTGGGGAGATGCCTCTGCACTAAAAATCAATACAAGATTTTTCAAGGTCTTCAGTTTTGTCACTTGTTCAGAGACAATGGCCTCAGAAAAGAAGATGAACTGCCTTACTTCCTTTTCCTCCCTTTTTCTGCATGCTGCCCTTTAAAGACATGCTCTTTGTGCCATAAATTCAAAGGTTGCTTTTATGTCCAGTGGGGTGGAGGGAGGAAGCTCGGTGTGTTTTAAACGGTGAAATCTGTCAAAGTCCCAAAGGCTCTTGTGATACAAATCAGGTCATCCTATACAGCCTGAACCCCCAATTCCACAGAGGAAATAAAAACCATTTATAACTCAAAGTAACTAGCAGTAATAGGTCAATGCACTTGATTGGTCATGAACCAATGACAGAGACACTGCTTGGTGCCTCAAGGATGACAAGGGGTGGGGGTGCACCTAGGCCCAGCCCAACACTCACACTCCTGCTTCCACCTCCCATCACCACCTGCTGCCAGATGCAGGTAGAAAAATTATGTCCAAGGAAAAGGGGAATTACTTTGTCCACCCTGTGTCATCCTGTTCTAGACTGGCAGAGAAATGTCTTGGAAGTCCCACTTCCACCCCCTTATCCCACCAGTTTAAAATCCACTGAAGTTCAAGCTATCATAAGGGTCAAAATATTTGGACACTGACCTCTGCTATTCTAACAGCTGTGCTAGGATTGCCATCTCTGAATGGCATGCCCAAAGCTCCCTCCCAGCCCCGCCCTCTCTGCGAGAGCCAAGGCTTTGAAATTCTCCTGCTTCCTTACTTTCTCCTAAAGGGAGACCATCCAGGGAAACAATTGAGGCAAGACTGGCAGTAAGATAGAAAAAAGTAGCAAAAAGGGAGAAAGAAGGCTTCCGAGCAGAACATTTATATATGGAAGATGAGTAGGGCTGGGAAGATCTTTAAGATTACTTAATTCAACCCATGAAGACACTGAGAACTCAAAGCATACGGTAGACAACAATGCTGGTCCTAGACTTCGGGGCTCAACCTCATGTAACCATTTTGGAGTGGTTGACTCCTTTGAGAATCTGTTCAAACAATGGAGCCTGCTCACCAGAAAAATTGACATTTATACATAATTTCTAAGAGGATCCTGTGATTGCCTCTAGGACAATGTTTCCCCAACTAGCCTGATGATTCAACTAGTCCTGAAGAATCACCAGGACACCTGCTTACAAGTTAGATTACCAGCTCTTTTCCTAAAGTTCTAATTCAGTAGGTCGGCAGGAGGTTTTTGTTTTGTTGTGTTTAATTTAGAAAAAACAAACAAACAAACCCTACAGGGGATTCTTTAGGCAACCTTGAGGAACACCGCCCAGAGGCAGTAGGTCCCTAAACCAGTTGTGCATTAGAACCACTTCAGGAGCTTAATAAAAAATGTGGCTTTCTAAGGCTCACGCCCAGATATACTGAATCAAATTCTCATGGTCGGGGGTATATGTGGTTAGAGGTGATGCTGATACCCAAGCTGGTCCAGGAACCACAGCTAAGCAACCCACGTATGACTTCATCCAGCTTGACTCATTAGTAATTTGGCTTGGCCAGAGTCTGATAGCTATGATGGGCACCAGATCACTCACTGCTTGACATACGACCAACATGGAACAGAGTGCTTCATGCACTGAAAGTCTGTTTCCCTAAGGAAATTTGCAAAATATGCTTGTATTATCCATGAAGGCAGGGATAGTTATCTGTTGTGCTCACTGCTGTATTCTCAGTGTCTGAGGAAGCCGATGGCACACAGAAGGTTCAATACATATTTATCGAGTAAATTAACAGATGAATTAATTTACACATGCATTAAAATAACTGAAATCACTTAAGTTGGGGTATGACTGTCCAATGCATGTGTGAATCTGCAGATTTATTTCTATCACCAAGAAACCCTCTATCAAGAGTCCTCTAACTTGAAAAATCAATATGCAAATCACTACTATTTCAGTAATATTATCAGTATCACCACTGACCAAATTCTACGTAAATAGCACATTATGAAGTAGCAATTGTATCCTAAATTAAATTAGCAAAATTAAATCCAGCAGGATTATTGCTGTCAGTCTAAGGGCTTTTGGGACAGAGTTTCAAAAGTAAAGGAGCATTTACAGAAACCTAGGATGGATGATCAGCATTGTCATTACGTAACACATTTAGTGAGCACTTGTTTCGTGAAAAGGATCCTTGAAGACATTCCAGTCTATTCAGAGAGATAAGACATAAGCAGATGAGAAGTTAACCATGAGATATACCCAAAGCAGCCCATGGAGATTGCCAGATGGGTGATAGAGAAGCCCTGTACAGGAAGTAAGCAGTGCCTGCTGGGAGGGTGAAAGAAAAGCTTCATGGAGGATGGAGATTTAGCTTGGACTTGAAGCATCATATAATATAAAACTAATAAGTAGTTCATGCTAGATCAAGGAATGGGGGAGCAAAAAACTCAGTTTGAAGACAATCAGTAAGTAATATTTCATTAATATTATTTTCATTATTATATCATTAATATAATTATGTATTTCCACTGTAGATACAAATAGAAAATATGACTAAACACTATAAATTTCTATAAGCCAACTACCCAGAGATTCCTTCTGGTGTATATTCTTTCAAGATTTATTCTTAGCGTATTTGTTGTATAACTATTTACATATGTGCAAAGTTGTCTATGTGTATTTAATTTGGTATTTACAGATTTATACATAGATATACATAGCCCCGTATGGGCACATATTCATATATGTACTTTTACAAAATACTAATCACGCTTGTGGTGTCCAGTGAGAAGGATCTCAAGGAGGTGCAAGAAAAATGTTCACACACCGGGCACAAATCACCATCTCTCTTGGTTACCCCTAAGTCCACACCTAGTATACACACTGAAAATGATGGTGCAAATTATTTAATGACATAAAATAACATTCTAACACGTTGAGAGAAAAAAAGGAAGTTATCGTGTATGTGCCTGATCCCACATACACACTTAAAGATAATTAGCCATGTCTATGTATTATAATATGCAGAGAAAAAGGACCAGAAGAAAAGCCTCAAAAAGTTAACTTGGTAGTGGAACCTTGGGTGATATTTTCTTCTCTATGCTTTTATGATGTTCCAAATTGTTTCTGGTAAACATGCATTATTTTGTAATCTGAAAAAAATCAATGTAATAAAACATAAGCAATATAAAAACACACAAATAAATTCAAAACTGCCTGTGAGCGTCCTGCTCAAGATGCATGTTCGGTTTTTGAGCAGCTAAAGTCAAATTAGCATTCACAAGAAGACAGAAAGCAAAGCTCTTGTGTTGGTCAAGTCCTGACTTCAAGGCTCTTGGCCTTCTATGCCTGCCTTTGAGGTGTCTAGTGGGTGGGTCAGGTGTAGGGAAAGCAAGAAAGCCTTGCTAGGTGTCGGTGGGGGAGGAGGGCGCGCCTCCCTGAGCCCCGCCCGGCCACCACCAGCGCTGCTCTGACGGCCACCATCTTAACGCTGCTTCCCCACAGGCTGCAACGTGCCAGCGGTCTAGACTGCGAGGCCGCGGGCTGCACCGGAGCGCGCAGTATCTTTTCCCGGACTGCAGCCGCCCGCACCGCCTGCCACGGAGCCTTGGCCCGGACCGCCTGCCACGGAGCCTTGGCCCGGACCCGCGGTTCCCCCTGCGACGCCTCCCCGTGAGTCGACTGGGTCGTGGGTATCGAGGGCAAGCAAACAGAAACTCCCACTGCCCACCGCCGCTGCCGCCGCCAGGAAGGCGCTTTGTCATGCCCGGAGCCGGCGCCGGGCATCTCTTTGCCAAGTTTCACCTTCGGTGACACAACTTTTCCGTGTTTCTTTTTTAGGCAGCTGCCACATCACGAGGCTAATGAGCACACTAAGGTTTGTAATAAACCCGCCTGCCAGATACACAGGAACTGAGGGAGGCTGGTTGACCAGACCTTTCAGCGCGATCGTCGGGTTCCCAGCTAGCCGAAAAACAAATGTTCCCTGGAATGAGAGCATCTAGGAGCACCTTGTCCTGTTTCCAAGAGAATGGCTCACATTGTGCCCAGAGCTCCGAAAATCACTCACAAATTCAAGAGCTCTTGGAAGCCTTAATGTTCAATAAACCCCCCGAGGGGAGAGGCGAGCATACACACAGAGAATCAAAGGCAAAATAAACAGGTCAATCCTCAATACTTTCAAAGTCACCATTGAAAGAAGAGTCTGAAAATATCTATGGGCATATTCAAGAACTGCACTCAGCCTGCCTTCTTTAGGTTGTTTACTTCTACTTTTAAGAGCTAGATAAATATTTTAAGAACCCCAGCTATTTACTAACCCTCAACTCCAGAAAAGTAACAAATGCTACCTACATTATTTGGAGCAAGTTTTGAGACCTGGGTTTCATGTTTGTTATGAAATTTACCTATAGCCATGCAATAGACCCATCACTGTTAATTACTGCCGTTAAGCAACGGTTCTACAATACAGATAAACACGACATGATTCCCAACTTCAAGAACTATAATTAATATGCTCGTTCAAGGCGTTGTATCTCTGTTAACAAGATATATTTTTGGAAATATTATCTAACTGAAGGCAGCATAAATAGTATACAAAATAAAGCTTGCACTTTTTTATTTTTCCATTTAAAATGAGTTATATAAGTAGTGAAAAAGCTCTTCTATCGAGCTACACTTTGTTGTGGGGGGTGGATTTCTTTCACCACGATTAATATAGCTATCAAAGGAAAAAATCCAGAAATGAAAATCTTTCAATGGGCTCAGCACACCCTGAGGAGCCCCATTTGGTTAATAAAAACCACTGACATCTGTTAACAAGACAAGGAGGGAGGGAAAGAAGGAGAGACGGAGGAAGAACGGGGTAGGGTTGAGAGACAAAGAGAAGGGAAATGAGACATATGATTCTGCTGGGAGACAGACTGAAAGCATATACCATGTAATGAAAACTAAAATAAACAAGTGGAGTTTTTACTCAACAGTGAATTAAGAGGATGTATAATCTTGAAGACGCAGGTGAAACAAGGTCCCAGATGCAGTTGTGGAAGAAAGTATCCTTGTCTTTAAACCCATATGAAAGCCAAAGTCACCTGGCCAATGAAAGCCACAGTCACCGAGCCAATGTCCTGTAGCAGTGGTTCAAGAGAATGGCCAAGTGAAGTGAGATGCACATCGGAAAGTGAAGTCAGAATGTCCCAGGCCAGAGAAGAAGGAAAGGGCACCCCAGCACAGCGCCTGATACAGAAAAGTCACTCAAACCATGTTCAGACGTTTGTTTAACTGAACAAAGACCACAGCCTTGGAGCAACCATGCATTTAGTATAGGCACACTCCTCCTAATTATGTCCAATTTGGTGAATGAAAGTAATTTTGTCTTTGTGAAAACCTGCATTAGAAAGACTCAGCTGTGCTGCCTAGGAAGGGAGTGTGATATAGTGGGTAGTGGTTAGGAGGTAGATGTGGAGTCAATCAAATCTGGCTCAAATCCTCACTTCACCGTCTTTTTAACTGAGTGACCTAAGGATGTCCTCAGTCTCTCAGTTTCTTCATCTGTCACATTGGAAGAATAGTATGGATATTCATTCTCCATACACTGAATGTCTATACATTATTTTGAGGAATTCATGAGATGCTTCATGTCAACTCCCTGGCCTATAGTCGGTGCTCAGAAAATACTATTATTTTTAGGACACCAGTCAAAAGTATTTCTCCAACGTAGCTAGGGGTTAGAAAGTCAACCATTAACTATTGAATTCTTTGCATGAAAGCTCTACCCCAGGCAATCTTTAGATAAAACGTAAATCTCCCTAGGTATTTATCAGATTAAGCCACCAGGAGGCTCTGAAAAAGTCTTTCTCTATCACAGTGCCTTCTGATAATGACAACAAAACAGGAAGTGAGCAGGGCATAGGACCAATGAGTTTCCACAGGTGCATGGCACATGCATTCATCATTTATTGATTACTACAAGGCCAAGCACTGTGCTAGTAATTTGCAAACCACTAGCGGTGTGACTTCATGTAAGCTACATGATCTCCATGAACTTCAATGTTCTCATCTCTAAAGTCTGTATGTACTAAGAGCTACTGTACTTCATTTGGCTGTCAGGATTAAATTAGATATATGTAAAAATAATGTTTGCCTAGTAAATAGTAACTGCTCAGTAATTTAGAGGCTATACTATAAAGATAACAATGTTCATTATTGTTATTTGCTATTAAAGGATGAATAAAATATACCTCTGCTTAAAGGAATTCCCTAGCTTTCCCAGGTCATTCAACAACCACTCCTAGAATACTAACCATGTCCAAGATTCTATTGAATGCCCCAGTGTGGGGCACGGTGGGAGTCTTCCAAGAAACCAGAGGACAAGACAAGAAGGGTTACCAATAGGGGATGAAGAGTGTTGCATGGGGAGGTGGCCAAAGAGTGCATACAGGCAAAACTAATAGATGATGATAGAAATAAAAATAGGAGGCCAAGCGCAGTGGCTCACACCTGTAATCCCAGCACTTTGGGAGGCCAAAGCGGGTGGATCGTTTGAGGTCAGGAGTTCAAGAACAGCCTGGTCAACATGGTGAAACCCCGTCTCTACTAAAAATACAAAAACTTGGCGAGGCGGTGGTGGTGCGCGCCTGTAATCCCAGCTACTCGGAAGGCTGGGGCAGGAGAATCACTTGAACCCAGGAGGCGGTGGTTGCAGTGAGCCGAGATTCAAGTCACTGTACTCCAGTCTGGGCGACAGACTGAGACCCTATCTCAAAAAAAAAAAAAAAAAAAAAAAAAAAAAGAATAAAATAATAGCTGTCTTTAGGTAGGGGGAATGACTAGAAAGGGGCATGAGAGAACTTTCTGAGGTGATAAGAATGCTCTGTATCTTGACTTTGGTGTTGATTTTACAGGTGTAAATATTTATCAAAAATCATTGAGATGCACACTTAAGATTTGTACATGTTACTACAGGTAAACTTCAATTACAAAAAAAGGAAATTGAATTTTACTGTTTTTCTTTTCTAATTTGGCCTTTGACTAGGCCTGCCTTTCACCAAAGATTATTTTCTTTCTTCCCAGCCCTACTTACAGGGACCACAATAAAAGGACAGACATGTACAACTAGGGATTCCTTTTGGCCAAAGAGTGATTGTCCAGACCAAATCTGATGTCTCTGCAGGCAGGCCAAGTAAGCAACTTAGCTCTGGACACAGCCCTATTGTACTCCCTAGAATGTCAACCACAACCCTACACCAGCAGAAGCCTTTGCCTGTGGGGAAGATCATTAGCCAGTGACACTAGTACTATTTCCATTTGAAAATCAATGCTAAAAGTAATTTCAAAGGGCAGAGGCAAGAATAGCCATGAGAACTGCTTTACAGTAATCACAATAAACAGTCATTGTAATTTAGACTCAATATTTATTACAACTCAGATCCCTTAATAAAATAGTCCTTCATATGTCCATTGTGCCCTAAGAATCAATAATTTATTTCTTTTCTAATACCCCCCCACACACACACACAATTTTCAGAATTAATGCTCTGGAAAACACTGCTTTAAAGGAAAAAAATGGCCATCCAATTCAAGGAGAAATCGGATCTGAGGCCTGGAGTGGTGGTCATAATGACTACTATATATCGTTTCACTTTCTTTCGGAAATTAATGCATTTACCTGGAAACCCACACTCTTAGGAAATGTTTCATCAATATATGACATTCAAAAAAGTGATAAAATGCCATGTTACAAAATGTCAGAAATAAGATTCAACTAAGTTTGTCGACGAGCTGGTGTATTACAAATAGATAACCTACATTTCAAGTTGATGAAGACTAACTAAGATGACCCACATTGCACAGGACAATGAGCCTGAAATCCACTCTTCAGCCTGTGCTGATAAATCATGGTGACGATGTGTCTTCTTGATAGGGAAACAAACATCAGCGACTGCAGAAAATTAGTTATGCAGACATTTGTGTCCTGTACTAATTGCTAAAACTAGATTATGCGCCTAGTCTTCACATTTCAAAGATAATGTTAAGCTGAGCAAGGTAATAGACATGTAGGATCCCCTTCATCCACTCTACTTTAATGCTTATGGCTTTCCCCCCTCCTTCAATTGCTTAATCTTGACAATTATTGTCCATTCTTTCCAAATTTCTCAACTCCAAAAATATAAGTCATACAGAAGCAGACACTAGAAAGCCTTTTTATTGGATATATTTGAAGAACTGCAACACATTCTGGTTGTTCTATGTTGATTGTAATTCCCAGAATAAGAAGTTGATTTGGACATAAAACAGCACAGCTGCAAAGAGACCTGGAACGCTAACAGTTTCATCTCCTTACGCACCGCCTTACAAATCAGCCCTCTGGCTTATCCAATTCTGATTCCAATTCTCTCCCCAGTCCTGACCCTGTCCTCAAAGCCACCCATAAAATCTCCCTGCTGTGGGCATAGACCTCAACTCCTTCCTTCACCCCACAGCTCACCCTCTGCTTCTTACCCAGGCCCCAATTCAACATCCATTCCCACTCCAACCTCACCCACATCTCCAGACCTAGGACACATACTAACCCCTTTAAATTATTTGAACTGTGCTGAAAAGAGGCTTAGAGGAAGCAGGACTAAGCTAGAAAGAAGATTCAGTACCCCTCACCCATGCGCCAACTTGCTCCCCCTCCTAGCTTTAGCCTTTGTCAATAAAGAAGCTACACGCTGCTACAAATAATGATGAAGAGGACTTGGGTATAATGTGGACTCATCTTTTCCACCTATCCCGAAGAACAGACCAGTATTTCTGATTAGAGATCTCCCTGGTCACACCTCCTTAGCAAGGCTATGATCTACCTCCTTCAGCACAGAAGAGACCGTGTGGCTTATGACACTGTATGTAAAACCATGGGACCATGATGTCAGAGTGAAAAAACAAGTCCCTACGTCAGTAACAGACAGATGATCATTGTTACTTTTTAGTAAGAGGTCACCAACCGCATAATGTCTTGCCGGTAAAATACCTCTAAACATCTGCTTTTGCCTGGTCCAAGTCTGAGAGAGACACTTGATGAAACCTATTATAGTAAACCACAATGATCAAGATGATCTTTTGGAAGGAATTCAGGACTCAAGCCTAGATATCTGCTGGCTGCATGACCACAATGCCCTGTCCTTCTTAAGTAGGATAGGATAGAAAGACCATTGGAAAGGGCCAGGAAATGAACAAAAAAACGAACTGTGGTGTAAATGCATGGGGCCACCATAATCCATTGCAACAGCAGCTGTACAAGTGGCTGGCTTCTTGGGCTATGCATGGACTTGTCCTCCATTGTCCAGCAGCCAGCATGAGCCCAGCCTGACAACAGTGCTGTCTCACCAAGAGAACCCACAGCCCACAGAGCCTTGAAACTTGCCTGGATATCGTGGCTGTTAGGCTAAGCACAAAGGAAAGGGTTGTTGAAAAAAACACACCCAACTCCAAACATGTAGCCACAAACCTAAAGACAGTTTTGAAAGTGAGAATTAGCTAGCATTTTTACTTAATCCAAAAAAGATTTGGTTTTATCTACAGCAGCCTACAAGATTTCCGATGCTACAGGAAAACTGTTGCAACAAACCAGAAACAGCCTTAACTGAGTGCTTGTCCAACAGAAGACTGCTGAAAAGATCTTATGTGACAAGGTAGAGAAGAGTGAGTCAAAGCTAAGAGACTATCTGCTTGAACAAACAAATATTATGCTTTCTTCTTCCCTGAAATGGAAACAAATCCTCCAGTCCAAGAGCCGCGTGACTCAAACTATATACACATCTGCCAATTTTAAAGTTTATACGAAGCATAAATAAATACACAAAAGGCGACTGGCTGCACAAGAGGCCTTTTTAATAGTTTCAAACAGAATCAAGGTCCCCGCCCCCTTTCCAAAGAGAACAGCCTATCTTGTCTGGCTACATTTTTGAAAAGGTTATGAAAAAGATCAGTGTCCATCACTGGTCTTAACCTCAGTAAGTTGAAGAAAATGTCATTTAAAAAGACAATCAGCAATTTATATACTCTTAAGGCCATATTCCATTCAGCAGCACAAAATAATTTACTGGAAACCTACTACTTGTGCTGTAAAAGCTCTGGAAACACTGTACTCTGTAACAATCTATGTAGCTATGATACACTGTGGGTATGAGCCCTAACCGATGGGGGTGGGAGGCTGAATTTAAATGAGCAGTAGACTCTGAAAACAGATTATGAAATTCATTCAAACTGTTACTAAATTATTTGATTCCATCCAATCATCTGTCACACCATTGTTCAAAATCAAATGTGTGTATATTCAAGGTATCTATGAAATGCTTGATCCTATATCTTGCTATATTACAAAGAATATGCCAATTAGTTTTTCAGCTTAAAAAATTAAAGATGACCTATATATAGGAAATTTGTAAGTAAGGAAAACTCTTCAGAAATATGGTCAACATATATAAACTCTAGTGACTAGAAGATAAATAGACCTTGAACCTTTCATCTCTAATATAAAAAGTAGTCTTTAAAATTTAGTCACATAAGACTTTTCACATACGTGGAAGAAGAAAATACTAATGGCTACTACACATTTACTGTTCTGAAAATGCTCTAAATTCCACAACAACAGAAAGGCTGAAATGACAATCTTGCTCTTAGCAGCCAAAAGCTTCCCATCTTCTCCGGGAAGTAAACTCCTTTCTTAAAAGTTGTCTTATAAAATTAATTTATTCTAATTACAACCATAATTTCAAGTGCTAATTACACAATTCCCTACAGAGGTATGTGGTTTCAAATGTGGTGAGTCAACACAAGAAAATGTTATGACACATGTCTAGTACAAATTTGTATTATTGAATTACAGAAACCTGTCCTGTTTCCAGATGCATTAATCCATTCTGGACAACTGCAAATTATATTCCTAAAACAGAAACTCATTTTCTTTGAATGAATTTGGTTTCAGGGTCTCCCAAGGGTAGCCTGAAATAAACCTGAAGTAACCACCTGATAGAAATCAGGAACCAAAGTTCCAGAAACAAACGTGAAATACTCCCAGATTCAACAGGGGAATGAGGTGCCTAGATCAATCTGGTGCTACATTCTTTAATTACATTTACTTCTCTGGGCCCTCAGTGGACAACAAAACGATTTAATGACCCCGAAGTCATTTTCCTTTATCATATAAGTGCCTGTTTGAGACTCAACAATTAGGAGAGCTCTGGAAACCTACAGCTGTAGTTCTACTTTCCAAAGTTACTCTTTTACTTGGGATTGAATGCTAGCCTTGAGCCAGACCGGGGGCCACAATGACCCGTGTGACAACATATCTAACCCCTCCACAAACTCGCGGAACCTTTCGTCACCCTTTCGCCTAGTTGGGGAAGAAATGGCTCCATTTGGAAACAAGGAGAAAGGCCTTGAGCTGAAGACTTTGACAACTTTCCGCGGGGGAGGTCTGGTGCTGCCCTAGAATCTCCCGGGAAAGAAAGCTCTGAGAGATGGGGAGAGGCGAGAAGGAGGAGAGGAGAAAAAGGAATAGAGAAAGGAGTGGGAGTGAAGGGGGCCTGAGGGATCAGGGAGAAATTGGGGCCCCCATGAACAAAACCCGGGACTCCCCGCGCTGCAACCTCACTTCTGCAGTGGGGACTCAGCGTGGGTTGCTGCGGTCCAGTGTGCTTGGGGCCCTCAGGGCTAATCCAGCCCACTCCAGCGTCCGTTTCGTGGCCATTCCGGACACTTGCACCTAAGGCACCTGCCGTTCCCCACTGCTGTTCCACATTCCCTCTCTGTGCCTCTCTCCGCACCCGGGTCTCCAAGGCCGCTGTCTCCAGTTTACATTCTGGAGCTAATCCTGGTCCTCAGAAAGGCAACGGCTAGAACCGGCAGGGGGTGGGGGACGTCCCCTTCCTTTGCCTTAGTTCTCCCCAGCCTGAGCACCGCTTTGCTGCGCCTCCCCAACCCGCCGATGGGAGGCCCCGGGCAGAGGCGCGCACTCCAGAGGGACCAGTGGTCCAGTGCCCCGGGCGAGGTGACTGAACCCCAGCAAGCAGAGGAAGAGGATTGCCCCCTCCCGCGAAGGCTCACTCACGCTGGGCACTAGTGGCAAGGGGACAACAGCCTTTGTTCTCCTGGGGTTTGGCGAGGCTGTGCTGCCAAAGCCCAGTGCGGGCGGCGCCAGGGCACCAGGATTGCTCACTTTTGCACGCGGCGTGTCGAAGGGTGCAAACTCCTGCCTTCCCCGAGGGGTGGGGTGGATAAGGAGTTTGGGATTAGGGGGTGTATGGGGCGGGGGGGGGGGAAGGAGAGGGGGAGGGGCTCTGCGTCTCCACCAGGCTCTTTGTTTGCATTGGGGGCGGGGAGAGGGGGCTGAAGGTGGGTTCAAGCTTGGGTTCTGAGAGCAGGGCACATTCCTGAGTATGTCACCATGTTGCACGCGCGCAGCACACATATGCACACTCGCGCACACGCACACACATGCACTCATACAGACAGGCGGCCGACTGTCAGCAGACAGCGCGGTTCCCGGCGCTCCGGGCTGCAGCAGCTTCGTCTGCCCGCAGCGCCACCACCGTGCGTCCAGAGCGGGAGTGGAGGAGGCTGGAGGCACTCGAGGGTCGACAATTCCGCGAGGAAGGAGGGAAAGTAGTGCAAACCTAGATCCACCCCCCAGCGACCTCTGCCCCTCCTTTTCTCCCGGGGTCGCAGAGGTCATGGGCAGCTTAAGCTCCGGGAAGGAGGCAGGGAGCCGCCGGAGGGCGGCGCGCACGCGAGGGGGCGAGGGAAACGAAGGAAAGGAAAGCAGGCGGACTCGGCGGGCGGGCTTACCCTTAGAAGCATCTTTCTCCTCTTTGGGCTTGGTCACCTTTCCACTCATAGATCCCAGCTTGCTTGACAAGGTTCGCTCAGAAGACGGAAGTCCTCGCCGAGCGGGCCGGACTTGGGAGAGTGCTTAGGGCGGCAAGTCTCGACCACGAGCTCCCCTCGGTGTGGTTCGGGGCGGAATCCGCTTTTCCCCACCGCTGCAGCCGCCGCCGCTGCCTACAAGAGAGTGGGGAGGAAAGGAGAGGGGTGAAGGAGGAGCCGCCGTCGCCGCCGCGGCGATCCGGAGCGGCCGGCCGCGGGAGGAGCGGCTCGCCGCGCTCAAGAAGTGAAGAGACAAAGCCGCGCGGCGCTTCCTCCGCTCCCCGCGCCCTCAGCTTCTGCCCGCCTGCGGAGAGCCACGCTCGCAACCCCCGGGGCGGCCGAGAGGAGCGGCCGGGACTCCCCGGCTTCACTGCCGGCCTCCCTGGGCTCCGCGCGGGCCGCTCGCTGGGAGTTGCCTGGGTGGGCTGCCCGCGCACTGGCAGGCTGCTTTCCCCCGCCTCTCCCAATCCGCTGCGGGCCGCCAACTCGATCAAAATAAAACCCCGAGGAAGGTTTTTAAAAAAATCAAAACAAAGATAAAAATATTCACTTAAAAATAACAAGCCTCCCTGAAAGGGAAATGTTTGAACATGTGATGAGCAACGTGTGAGCCTGTTACACCGCAGAGTCGCGCAGCTTCTCGCCCGAGGGGAATCGGGAGGAGAGGGTCGCCTCTTTCCTTTCTTTCTATTTAATCCATTTCCAGGTTCCTATTATTTTGCCAAAAAGGGGGCCGGAGTTGCTCGCTG
The DNA here is from genome assembly GCF_003255815.1 of Theropithecus gelada. Taxonomy (NCBI): domain Eukaryota; kingdom Metazoa; phylum Chordata; class Mammalia; order Primates; family Cercopithecidae; genus Theropithecus; species Theropithecus gelada. The sequence continues at coordinate 136,709,760 of NC_037689.1, forward strand.
GCGGAGGAGTGGGAGACGATGGCCCTTACCTGCTCTCTTTCTCTCTCTCCCTACACCCACACCCCCTCGGAGCTCGCCCGCTCCCTCGCTCGCGCTCTCCTTCCAAAGAACTCTCCGGTCCTAGAGAGCCACGAATCAACACCGCGGCGCATTCTATATAAACGGCAAGGTGTGGGCACGCGGAGGGTGGGGGCTGGCGAAGGCGGGGCCTCACAAAGCCGCCTGCCCGCTGTAGTAAAAGAAGAGCTCGGCAGGGGCGCGCCGACGTCAGCCGCGGATTGGCAAAACCCCGGCGAGCCCCGTGTAGTGCAGGCGAGCGTGTCTGCCGGGCGTCCCCTGGCCCCTCCGGGGCAGGGAGGGCCTGCGGGTGCCGCTGTAGCGGGCTCCCACCGTTGACCAAGGAGATGGAAGCCGGGCGCTCCCCCCACCCCGGCCCCTGTAACTCCTCTGCTCCTAGCGCCTGCTTTCCCAGGCCCGTGCTGGTCGCCACCTACACTTTGGGGACTCCCCTGTTGGCAACTGCTCGCACCGAGCAGTGGAATCTCAGTCCAGGAGTCGACGACTTTTCGCTTCTGGCTAGCTGCTCAAGTTGAGACAGTCGGGCTCTCATGGGGCAGAGAAGGGCCCTCTGGGATCTGGGTGTCACTAGGTCAGAGGGTGAAACTGACCGCGGCGGCTGCCACCTCCCACCCCCACCCCCCACGCAGGCCCCTCCTCCTAGGGCTGGTCGCTCTTGTTGGTAAACTGGAAGCACAGAGTGCCCACCGCCCAGGATGGCCAATCCCAGGCAAACGGGTGAGGTGGGACTGGGGGCGAGTGCTGAAGAGGAATAAGTAGGATTGAAACGTTGCCTGAGGAATACTTGTGGCAAAACCCAGAGAGAGAAAGAGAGAGAGAGAGAGAGAGAGAGAGGAAGAAGGAGGAGGAGGAGAAGGAAGGAAGGAAGGAAGGAAGGAAGGAAGGAAGGAAGGAAGGAAGGAAGGAAGGAAGGAAGGGAGGAAGGGAAAGGAAAGGAAAGAAGGAAGGAAGGAAGGAAGGAAGGAAGGAAGGAAGGAAGGAAGGAAGGAAGAAAGAAAGAAAGAAAGAAAGAAAGAAAGAAAGAAAGAAAGAAAGAAAGAAAGAAAGAAAGAAAAGGAAAGAAAAAGAAAGAAAGAAAGAGAAAGAAAGAAAGGGAGAAAGAAAAGAAAGAGGAAGAGAGGAAGGAGAGGGAGGGAGGCAGGGGAAGGGAAGGGAAGTTAACGAACGAACTAGGGAAGGAAGGTGATTGATAGTAGTCACCTTTTTTTGTGCATGTGAATCCCTGGTAGCCTCACGTTCTGTTGAGGGACTGGGGTGGTGACTAGCAGGACTTGGTCCTCAGAACCGTCCATTAATCAGACCTTAGACTTCAGCCTGGCCATGAAGGCGCGGTAGCGACTCCCATGCAGAAAATTCGTTTTCCCTCATCCTACTCAACCCCACCCCCTTCTTAATTCGGTTTGGTTAATGGCATTAAACCAGGCGAAGAAATCATATAGATGGATTAGTCTTACTGAATCCCAGGCGGTAACTCAATTACAAGAGCCTGCTGTGGTTTTCAAGACCAGGAGTGTGGGCTCCCCCTGCTCCCAGTCCAGGTCTAAAGGTCGGCAACCCTCTAAACTCAATTTGCAGCCTCCATCCTCAGTCTGAGAGGAACTCCAGGCCCATTTTTCTTGTAAATAATATCTAATAATCTGGAGCTTGATGACACAATGTGATTATCCAACCCAAAGTTAGACCATTAATTAATATCAGTTGTCTGGGAAGGAAAACATTTCTCTTCAAATGATCGAATTCAAAAGGGTTGGAGGTTTAGATGGGTTTAGAGGAAAGGTGGAGGGGAAGAGGAGTCCTACCTCAAATCTCAGCATTGTGCAGTATACCCATGTAATGAACCTGCACATGTACCTCCTGTAGCTAGAATAAAAGTCAAACATTTAAGAGTCATAATAATTTACACCCAATAACAGTAATCATCAATTTAGCTGCATGCTAAATGCTTTACATCATTATCTTATTCTGTCTTCACAACAACCCTAAGGACATGTTTGTTCTGTTGTTATTTTCCTTTCACAAATGAGGAAAATGAAGCTCAGAGAGGTAAAGTAGCTTGCCAGGAGGTCACACAGCTGGTACATGGGGGAGCATAGATCACAAAGATGGGCGGCAGGCTAGGATACCTGGTGGGTCTGTCTCTAAAACCAGTGTTCATCTGTTTTACCACTTGGTCTCTCAAAACTCCTATCAGCCTCTTAAAAAGAGGTGGGAGGCACATTTTCACTGGTCCTGTCTGCGAATTCTAAACTCCTAGATCTTTTAAAACTTCCCTAGCTCAGCACGTTCAATCAAAAGCATACACACACATACTCCTCTGTTGTGTACATACCATTTACTTTGTCCACATCCCTCCAATAAGTAACAATACCTTATTTTGGGAAAAGGGTCAGTTTCTGTCTTGGAAGATATTAAGCATGGCATTGATGTGGACACCAGGTGTCTCAGCTTTCCTGCCACGTTAAGATGTATAGGAAAGTTCTCTCCACAGATAAGATCCCTCTCTAAGCCCCTATCAACAATGACACCTCTAGCAAGGGTAACTTCCAGCTGGAAGCTAGATATCATTCTGTTCCTTAAAGGAGACTAATCTTCAATATATGACTAAACCTAGGTTAGTTAATATGATCAAGGTGAGTTGAGATGTCTGCTTCGGAAAATTAGTGGAGTCTATCTGTCCATAAACACACACAGGTAAAATACCGCGTTTTTCTTCACTGTAAACCACCTTGGAAAAGAAATATCAGAAGATAAAGGAAATGCTTCATGCAAGAACAATATGGTGGTTTGTGTCCATATAGAGACAAATCAATGACATCATAAGGACGTTCAGGTCAGAGACCAAGGATTATGAATATTCAAGTGCAGGGACAAACATTCTTATCTAAACCAAGCTTCTGAAGATTCTGCTAACGAGGTCACTGGCAGCTTGTTCTGTGAAAGGAATGGGGGACTTTCTCTCTTCAAAGCCCCATGAGATATTTAATATGAAGAAAGTGTTGTTGGAATTGACTCGGAAAAAGGCATGCTCCAGTGTCCAGCCCCCAAGTTACTTGGTAATGCAGGATGGTCAGCTGGAAGATCTGACATCTGTGTGAGGATGGTCGGAAGGTCTTTTCCTGCCCCCAAAGGGATTCAGTCTTGAAGCATCTCAAGGAAGACCTGACTTAGCTTATAGTACTTCCCCTTTCCCACCCAGATCCAGCTCCCTCATCCCATCGTAGTGGAAGTACCCTCAGTTTTCAGTTCAGCAATTTGCACTTATCTGATCACTAGACCTCTCTGTGCCTTGTCACTTTGGTAAAATGTGTCCCATTCTGTCTGTCTCTGCTGCTCTTATGAGAGAAATTCCATTGACCCGGTAGAGCATGGGGTGCAGAGTTATTGCGTGTAGTAGAGTGAATTAGTCCTGGAATTAAAGCGATATTCTAAAACAACATGCCGCATGGCCGTGCCTCTAAAGAGGACTGGGTTGCTTTCTGGAATAAAGGACAGAGGCTTTACTACTTGGTAGTGAAGTGGAAAAGGTCCTAAGAGGCTCACCCCCTTGGCCCTATTATCTCAGTGTCAGTTTCCTACTAGTCTACAAATGCCTCAAGATACCAGACTCTGGATTCCAGGTTTGCTCACCCTACAGCAGTTCTGAGCAATGTTTCTGGGCAAGGGGCCACATGGTTCCCTTGTCTGTGCTAGAGGGTAAAGTTGGAGTGAGCAGGAGGGCAGAGGACACATACGCTTAGGGTTTTTTTTTTTTTCTGGCAGTTTTGGACTACCTGGGTGTAGAGACATTGTCATCAGGCACCACTAAATTAGATACTTTAGTGATAAGACTGCTTCTCACTGGATAAAACACGTTGTTCATTTGTGAAAACATTTCACAGCAGAAAGCTGGTTCAAAAGGAGGCGGCCTGGCAAAAGCTACACTTCCAGCCAAGGTGCCTGAGAGAAAGAAAAGCCCACTGGGCCAAGATCTGGGAGTTGGAAGCCACTTTAATTTTTACGCTTAAGTCTCAACAATTTGAATGTTCAGATCCAAATGCCAGAGCTGGGAAAGGCATTCATTTCTGATTCAAACCCTGCAGTGTTTATCTATATCATGATTTAAGGTTCATTTTTATGGGATCTCCGATGAGTTGGTGGATTTCTATAACATAAGAGCTGGAAAACATAATCTCCAACTCCCCAACTCTTGGCCACCGTGGCAGTTTTAAAATGGGACATTGAAAGGTGGCCACTACGTCCTCCCCTCTTGATACTGACTGGGTTTGTAACTACTTCAGCCCATAGAGTATGGTAGAAGTGCTACTCTGTTACTTTTAGGTTAGGTGAGAGGAGGCCATGTAGCTTCTGCCTGGCCCTCTTTGGAATGTTTGCTCTGGGAAAAGCCAGCTACCATGTATGAAGTTTGTCCACACTGAGGCTGCCATACCAGAGAGTTCACATTTAGGCTCACCAGTCAGCCATGCTAGCTGAGCTCCCAGATAACAGTCAGCATTGCTGGCAAAGGGAGAGATCTGTCTTGGATGTCAAGTCCAATCATACCACGAGATAACTGCAGCCCCAGCTGACATGTGACTGCAACTTTATGAGAGATCCCTCAGTGGAGAACTACTCAGTGGAGTCCTCCTCACATTCCTAACCCATAACATTGGGAACAAAATTAAATGTTTTTCATTTCTAATTTGTTTTTAACTACTCAATTTGAGGGTAATATGCTATGCAGCAATAGTTACTGGAGTCGTGACCAACAAGTGCTCCTAATCCTGTATATATGTATATGCCACTCCACCTTGCAGAGCTAATATCTATTTCCCTCACCCTTGAATCCAGGCTGTCCTTGTGACTTGTAATGTGGCTAAAGTGATCTTATGCCAGTGTCAGTCCTCACCTTTAAGAAACTTGGCAGATGCACTTCCCTCAAGGGGAAGCCAGACACCATGTAAGAAGCCAGACACCCTGAGACTCAAGTTGTAAGGAAGCCCGAGCTGACCATATGAGGAGTCCATGTAAGAGGGAACTGAACAATCCAGCTGATGGCAAGAACTGAGGCTCCAGACATATCACACCAATTAAGCCATCTCAGTCAGCTCCTAACCATTCAAGCTCTGAGCCTCCAGATTTCACAGGACACCAAAGAGCCATTCCTGCTGCACCCTGTCCCCATTCCCAACCCACAGACTTGTGAGCAAATTGGTGGCTGTTCTAGGTCACTTAGTTTGGGAGTGCTTTGTTACACAGCAATAGGTAACTGAAATGAGAAGTCCAGAAAGATTTTCAGATCAAGTCTTCTCTGTTCTCTCTGTTTGCCTGCTATAAACCCGAATGGGTTTTAGAGTGAGACAAAGTTACAAGACAGAGCGATGTCAATGGTGTATCCAAAAGCAGCTTAACACTAAGACCTTTCCAATCTACACCAAGCAGATATGTGATTTTCTGCCTCCTGTAAAATTGACATTTGGGCCATTATAATGTAATGCTGGGATGCCTGTCAGGAATGAACATCTTCAAATGTTTGTCACTTTCTTCTCCAGTGAAGAAGGAAACAATGAGTTACAGCTTTTTCAAAGATTCCGTCTCATTCCCAACCAATATCACCGGGCAGCACTGGATCTTCTCCCAGAATCCCTATCATTCCACAGCATTCAGAATCACCTGTGTCAAAGAGGAATGGGTAATCAAAGTTGGCCTTTTCCTCATAGCATGCTCCCGATATTCACTACATCCGAAATTGAGGACCTTGCCATTTTCTCTCCCAGGAAGTAACACACAAAAGACTTTGGCCTGGGTCAGTTTCCAGAAGATTTTCAGGTCTTGTTCTTGCCTTCATTCTAGCAGTCATACTGACAATAGTAAAATAAAACAGTTTGCGAAAGAAAATTTTATTTCACAAAAAAATTATTGGATATAGTAGTAAGTTGTTAGCCCCTCGTATTTGCCTATATCTTGAATTCTCTCAACAAGATTGTAAATTCGTAGAAGAAAAGGACTGTGTGAAATTCCTCTAAGAGTAACTTGTCCCATGCCCAACCTGTGGTATAACAGTGCCTGGCACATTAGAGGCACAATAAATATCCTCATCATTATAATGTTACTTGTTTAATTTACTAGTATGTACTACATATTTATCCAGAATATAGCACTTTATACTGAAAGCAACCCTCTGAGTGAATGACTATTATTATCTCCATTTTCCAGATGAGGAAACAAGCTCAGAGAGATGGAGCAACATATCCAAGATTATGCAGCTAGTAACAGGTGCACCCAGACAGGATTGAGATGCAAGTAGACCCTTCTGCTTCCAAAATCCCTGCTCTTTCCACAATATGACACTGAATATTTTGTTAATATTATGAAATAAAAAATACCTCTAAAATTTCCCTTAAGATAAAGTCAAACATTACAGAAAGGGAAGAGATCTCAGGGCTTACTGGGCTTTCCTTTGTTTTCTGTCAGTGCCTGACCCGTGCCCCTCCTCACACCCCGCTACCCCCCACCCCGACAGAGTGGCAGACATAAAGGAGTGCTGTCCAGATTCTCCTCCCAAGAAAGGCTTGCTGCCCAGCTGTGGGGAGTGCAGTCACTAGGTAGCTTCCAGCTCTCAGCTCCCTCACGGTTTGTCTGCTGTGGAACTGCTTCACCTGAGGTCATTCCCTTCCTAGGGCAGCCCATATTCCATGAATGAGCAAAGCCTGACCATTTTAGATCAACACAGGCACTCTGACAGACACTATTCACTCCAGAGCTCCCTGCCAGGTAGGCTAAGGCTTCGTTGGTCCTGCTTCACAGTTCAACTTCTCCCTTTGCCCAATCCAGCCTCCTCCCACTTCCTTTCACAGTTGTTGATCCCTAATGAAAACGTCTTCCACCACAAACTCCATCTGCTTTCAGAGATTCCCATCTGTGACACATTCTCTCTCTGTTTCTCTCCAACCCTGTCTTACTGCCCACGATTTGGGTAAAGAAAGACTCTGGAAATCTTCCTCTTCCTCAGATAGTTGAAATGATCACTGCCTTGCCAGGCCTTCTGCTTCTGATCCTTTGTCTTCTTGGGTAGCTTCTTGGAGTCGTCTTTGGAGTGCCAGGGGTTGGGACACGTGAAGAGCCCGTATACACAGCTAGTACTGTATACAACTGTTACATTTTAGAGAAAGAGAAGTGACTTACAGATGGTCAAGAAATAACAAGCTGGGTTTCTAATGATAAGACACTTGGACCTATACTTTCCTTCACTTGAAACTGTAACCTACTTGGTATGATTTTACACGGTGCAGAAGGGATGTGTCTGGCACATGGCTGAAGTGACTTTACCCATTACACTGTTGTCATAACTGTACCTGCCATACTGTAGCTAACTGCGGTCTTCTCTAAGAGACCTCCCTAGTCATGTACTCTTGTCAGTATCCCACGTGTGGGATTCTTTATTCTTCCCCATTTTACTTCTCCCAGTGCAGTCTCTGCTGCTACTTCCCTTTCCATGTTCTCATCCCCTCTCTCACTATGAGGATCTTGCATGATTGTTTCTTATTACATTTTTTTCTCTATTTATTCCACTGTATTCTATAAGGCCTTTTCCCTCCCTACATTGCCCAGCCTGCAAGGTAAGGATTCACTGTCGTCTACTTTGGGGAGGCAACTCAGATCAATAATAGGAGGTGTGCCTTACTGTTGCTAGGACAGCAAAAGAGAATCTCCTCGGAGAGTCCCCACTTACTATAAAAGAAAAGAAACGACAGCATCATTTTCCTTTGCTTTAGGCATGCACCAGAAGCATTGTCAAGGCAGCAAGACTAATGACCCAAAATAAGGGAGGAAATTAATATATGGTGCTTTATATAAACTGTCATTTCATCCTTGTACCTTTTCTCAGTATTACATAGTGTCACCCTTGATTTACAAGTAATGAAAAGAGCTTGGAAAGGGTAATTTACCAGCTTAGGTTCCCATATCCATGTAATAGCACTAGCAGTATTTGAACCCAGGTTATTCTGTTGCAAAATCCAATACTTTTTGCCTATCAGATGCTGACATTGTCAAGAAGGCTACGGTTGGCATGGGCCAGAGGATTCTGAAAGAATCCATGGATAGTGAGTGACACTTTGTCTTTTTTGGGAGTGAAGAGGACATTTCTGAAAACCACATCAAGGCACACTAATCAAGAAAGCTATGGCACTGTGACTAAGGACAGAGGAATCCTCTCCAGAGGCTTCCTTAGCCACACTCATAATCCTACACTGCTAGTCTTTGTTCTTTCTTCCGGGGTACTGTGCTGGATTGCCTGATGTCAACTCAGCGACCACTTCTGGTTAAGGCTGGGAAGTAGGTTTTCAGAAGCTCCTTCCTTGTATGGTTCCAGGTTAGAGTTTGCCACTGAGAGAAACTCACTCAAGACTTGGAATGTGGGAGTGAAGCAGAAGTCATTGTTCTCAGGAGGCTGTGACAGTCAGACAGTGTGGCTTCACAGATCTCTCTCTGAGGTCCCACTTCCTATCAGCCTTATGTAACTAGACCTGGCGACTTCTCAGAATTCTTGTGAGCTTTGGTCTCCTCACCTCCTCCAGTGTTTCAAGTTAAAGTCATTAGAGATATTTGTCTGATCCTCCAGCATGAATCTCCCAGACTTTCACTCTCCCAGCTCCTCCTACTTTTTATGAACCCAGTTTCTAAAATATATGAAATTCCTCATCATTGTAACATTTCGGTGGCTCTATTTTCATGACTGTACCCAAACTGATGCAGGTACCCACCCTGAATTTCACCACTAGTTCTGTGTTATTATAAAGTGACTCCCTAGGAAATAATGTAACTAAAGTCCATACAAAGGCCTTTTTTCTTCTTCTTTAGAAACCAAACAGAAGGCTCTGGGAAGATATCAACCGAAGCATGTGTTGTTTCCCATTGTCAGTGCCAGGCTACCTGCTTCTCCTCAACCTAATGGCCACTGAAGCCGAAGGAGAAGAGCTGGATATGAGTGGGGGTCCTAGACATTGTGGGAAGACTCAACAGAAATAAGAGTTGTCAGGCTTTGCCCCTTGAGCAAAGCCTGGATCCAGCACTAGAAAGGCCCAGCACAAAGAGACTAGGAGACTGGGAAAACAACATTATACTTGTGTTCCTGGTCTCCTAAACCTTCAAGAGGCCAAGAAGGAATGAACTAAAGGAACAGACAGGGTCCCTGTAGACCTGGGAAGGCAGTAGCTTTCTCCAGGTACTAGTTTCCCACTACTCGATGGTTTACTCCCCCTTGGGGAGCTCCCCTTCTAATATGAGCTGACCTCAATGTGCTGACAACAAAATGCTTTGTAACCATTTCTGTGGGTTCAGCAATCACCAGTCAGAGAGGTAAATTGAGCAATGTATACCTAAAAAAATTAAACTGATGGGAGGAGAGACAAGCGACAACTTGAAAACCATCACTACCAACAACAATAACAAAATAGGAGCATATAAGGGGATACACGCACAGCATAAAAATGACTTTCTAGAACTGCAAACAACAATGTGATTTCCCAAATAAACAGTTCAGTAGATGCATTTAAGAAGAGGATTATGGCTGAGACCCAAAACAGTGGCCTGTAAGATAAAGTGGAAGAAGAATCACAAAGCACAAAGTCAAAAATATAAAGACAATGAAATGATGAGGAGAAACATAAGAACCTTGGAAGATAGATCCTGAAAAATAAGAAGTCTCCTAGAAGGAGAAAAGAGAAGAAATATAGGAAAATCTGTGATTTTTTTTTTTTTTTTGTTAAAGACAATGGAAAAGAGCTTTTCTGAGCATAACAACTATACAATTTAAATGAATGATTTAAAAATATGCAAAAATAACTGTTTTGGAGTATATACCCAAAGGAAAATGAATCGGTCTACTAAAAAGACACGTGCTCTTGTATGTTCATTGCAGCTTTGTTCACAATAGCAAAGACGTGGAATCAACCTAAATGCCCATCAACAGCAGACTATATAAAGAAAATGTGGTACCTATACACTATGGAATACAATACCGCCATAAAAAAAAAATGAAATCATGTTCTTTGCAACAACATGGATGCAGCTGGAGGCCATTATCCTAAGTGAACTAATGCAGAAACAGAAAACCAAATACCGCAGGTTCTGACTTATAAGTGGGAGTTAAACATTAAATACACGTGGACACAAAGATGGGCACATGAGTTGGGAGGCTGTACCTGTCAGATACTATGTTCACTGCCTTGGTAGCAGAATCATTCTTACAACAAGCCTCAGTGACATGCAATTTACCCATGGAACAAACCTGCACATATACTCACTGAATCTAACATAAAATAGAAAAGAAAAAGAGGAAATTACAAAATATACTCCTAGAACACCATTGAATCAAAAGTGAAATTATAAACTACGTAAACAGCTATTAAAAAGAACATTTTATTCCAAAATCTATGTGATACAAAGAATGTTGTACTCAGAAAAAAATTATATTCTTTTATTTAATTATTTATTTTTACTTTAAGTTCTGGGATACATGTGGTGAGCGTGCAGGTTTGTTACATGGGTATACATGTGCCATGGTGGTTTGCTGTACCTATCAACACGTCATCTAGGTTTTAAGCCCTGCATGCATTAGGTATTTGTCCTAATGTAATGCTCTCCCTCCCCTTGCCCCACACCACCGACAGGCCCCAGTGTGTGATGTTCCCCTCCCTGTGTCCATGTGTTCTCATTGTTCAACTCCCACTTATGACTGAGAAAAAATTCTATTCTTAAATGTTTTCGGTATTAATAAACAAAGATGAGAAGGTAAATGAGCTTAAAATTCATCTTAAAATATTTGGAAAAGAACCACAAATTAAACTAAAAAGAACTAGGAAAGCCTTTGATAACATAAAAGCTGTAATTAATGAAATAGCCAAAAATTGTTCTTTGAGAAATAAAACAGATAATCATCTTGCAAGTGTAATTAAGAAAAAAGGAATAAATATTTACAGGACTTGAAATGAAAAAACAGACCACAGAGGAGAACCACAGAGGAGAAAATTTTAAATAATTATAAAAGAAACTACATTAAACTCTGTAACAACACATTTGAAAACCTAGAGAAAAAGGAAGATTTTTTTAGAAAGCTAAATTAACCCCACAAGAAGTATAAAAATTGAATAGGTCAGTTATCAAATAAAAGAATTAAATCATGAGTAAACATCTACCACTGAAACAGTCATCATAGCAGAGAGAATCATTTGTTTCAGGTCAACTCTTTTCTTTTAAAACAAGTAATTTTACTGTCATTTAAACTCTTATGGACCACAAAAAATAAAGTAAACCCCTTAATTCTTTTTTATAAAGCCAACCTAAATTTAATATCCAAACCTAAAAGGAAGAACACAAAAAAGAAATCTTTAGGCACTAATTCTTGGGTGTAAATGCTGACATTCTGAATCAAACATTAGCAAATACAATCCAGCAATCTTTCAATAAAGTATAATTATAATCAACTAGAGTGTGGTGGATTACAGTATAGGTTCCAGTTCTTCACTCCTCCCTGTGCCCAGGTATTTTTACATGGTGTACATTTCCCTGCTCCTTAACTTTGAAATCAGCCAACTGACTTGCTATGGCAAATAAAATGCGATGGAAATATGCCACTTCCCAGCCTAGGCGTTAGGAAACTTTGTGCATTTTCTCTTTCCCTCCTGTGTCTCTGCAGTCACCTGGAGACTAGGCTGGCTAGCCTACTTGCCTGGCTAGCCTGCTTGCCTTGTCAGGAGGGTAAGAGTTACTTAGGGCAGAGCTGCACTTGCCATTACAACCTGAAGTAAAGCAGCCCCAACAGACCTACAGTGACAATCAGAGCCACTCGGCTCAACCCAAACTGGATCAGCCAGACCCCAGCTAACCTGAAGACACATAAGCAGTAACAAATGATTGCTGTTTTTAAAGCCACTGAGATTTTGACTGGTTTGTTTCATAGAAATTACTAACTGACATACATAATTGAATTTGGAAATGCAAAGGAGTTTCAGTATCGGTAAATCTATCAACATAATTAATTACGTCAATACCTTAAAGAGGAAAACCATATGAGTGATGATATCAAGAAAGGCTTAAAAGTCAATTGATAAAATTCAGCTACCTTCCTAATAAATTTCTAAGCTAAATAAGATTAGAATAAAATCTTTTAAAATAGTACAGATTGTTTAACAAAAACGGATGCGAAATATAATCCCAAATGGCAAAGCACTGACCTGTTCAAATAAAATTCAGAACAAGACAAGAATGCCTCTTATCTTTGTTTATTACTCAACATTGCCTTGGATGGTCTAGTTAATAAAAAGACCAAAAAGTAAATGAATATAAACATCAGAAATGATATCTATTTCTTTGTCTGCTAATGGTATATTTGTATAGCTAGAAAACCAAACACTCTAGTAAAATCGATGAGATTTATTCAAAGAATGTGGTACCATAAAGGAATACAAGGTTACTGTAAAACAAATAGTGTATCTCTATTCAGACAACAAACACCAAGAAATAGAAATGAGAAACATTATATTCACAATAATGGAAATAACCTATGTAATACACTGCACTGAATTTAACAAGAAAAGCATCAGACCAGCGTGAAGAAAATTGCTCTACCTTACTGAAGGATGTAAAACAAAATCCGAAAATAAGGAATGAATGAATGAATAACAAAACTTTATATCATAAGACCTCAGTTCTCCCAGTCAATATTATTTTTTAAATTCCAATTGAAAATTCCCAGTGTGGTTTTTTTAGGGGAAAAAATGAGGGCATTTATATAATATAATCTTAATACTTATATAAAAGAATAAATACCCCAGAAAAGTCATGAAAAATAATAATAATGAGAGAGAAATATCTTAACCAGATATGAGAATATACTCTAAAGTCATTGTAATTAAATCAAAACATGGTAGTGGCTTGGGAGTAATAGATGATCAGATCAAAGGAACAAAATAGATAATGTAGAATTGAAAAGCATATTTAAGCATTTAATACATGACAAAGGTGATGTTTCATTTCAGTGGGGAAGAGATGGATTGCTAGTGAACAGTGTGGATGCAACTGGCTATTAACTTAAAATCAAGTTGAACCTCTATTTTACACCTATAAGCAATAGTTTCCAGATAAATACATATTTTAATGTAAAAATAGTAAAAGTCCTGCAAGAAAATCTAGGGAACAACATGCACAATCTAGAAACGGAGAGACCTTAAGATATTTGACTATATACAATTCTTGAAAATTTTGGCAGAAGACATAATAATTAAATCAATAGGTAAACAAGGACTTGGAAACATAGTTGCACCCAGAGGACAGATGAGGGGCTTATAGCTATAATATACAAGAACCTCTTAACAACTGACAAAGAGAAACAACCCATTCAAAAAACAGGCAAATGGTAGGAAGAACTACTTCATAGAGAAGCAAATTCAAATGGCCAATGATCTTTTCAAAAGTCAGACTCATAAGTAAACAGAGAAACTTAAGTTAATGTAACAATGAGATGACTTCTTTTTATCCATAAGACTTACAAAATTTAAAAAGAGCAGTAAGATAAACTGTTGGTGGGATTGCAAGGGGAAATTTGTACTCTCATAAATTACGAGTAGACTTGTAAATATGTTATATGCTTTTTAAAAAGCAATAAGTCAACATTTGATGAAATTAAAAACAATATACGTATACCCTTCAACCCAGCTATTTCATTCCTAGGAACCTGTTTCAGACTGAAAAAAACCAACAGCATGTAAGGGTATATATATAAAGGTATTTATTGCTATGTTGCTCTTTAGTGGTAAAATATAAATTGGAAATAAAGTGAATGTCCACTAAAAGTGGAATGGTTGAATAAATGAATTTCCATCTATACCACAGAATGCTTTGCAGCCATTAAAAAGAATGAAATAGTGAGACTGCCGTTGATTTGTAGGTTTTATTGAATGGGAGTAATAGTAACGATGATAATAGCAAACATTCATACATGGTATTCTTTTAAGTGCTTTATGTATTTTAACTAGTTGACTGCTCACAACAACTCTATGAGATAGGTTCTATTATAATCCTCATTTTCTCGTGAGGAAACTGAAGCTCAAAGAATCTAAGGCCACATAACTAGTAAAAGGCAAGAAGAGTAAGATACAAAAAGGTGTGAGTAACATGACATAATTTCTGTAAAATAATCTATAGTAAAAGACAGGCATGGGCATATGTGTATATATACATGTATACATGTTTTATATAATTATATGACACTGGCAATATGGAAATATAATACTCAGCTGGTAGTATGGATTATTATATATATGTAAAGTATATTAAAAATAATTAAGGAGCCTCAGCATTTCAAAAACAATTTCAAAGAAGTTGCAATTGCTGCTTCAGGTGAGACAAAGAAGGGAAGCCTGTCCCAAGGGAAGTCCCTCCAGATCCTTATCACCAAATATCTCTTGCCCCTCCTTGGTACCCCTTGATACTGTGCTGATCCCTTCCTTATGGTAGGAAGGATCCGCATATGGCAGCGCTACTGTATTTAGAAGTGCCAGGTGCTTCCCTTCCTATCTAAGCCAAGAGACTCCCTGGAATCCAGTCATCACTGTGCTCCGAGACTGCCCAACCGCAGAAGGCTTCCGAGATCCCACTCTTGTGCATAAATCTCAGATCTGGGACATGGAGACAGGGAAAGACCGGCCTCATGTACACATCTCCTTGGGAAAATAAAGTTTCATCTTGGGACAAGTTCTATCCTCCCTCCCATCTACAGCAAAGAGATTTAAACTTTACCACCCTCCATTGACACAGACCAGATTCATGCCTACGTTTACAGCGATAAATAAGCAGTGTCCTTCTTAAAGGACTCAAAATCTCTCAAAGAGTTTAAGTTCTTGAAGGAAAGATATGCTTTTTATATTCAATAAATATGCATTGAGTGAGGAAAATGATGACATACATGAATAAATCAAAGATAAGGTAAAGAGTGAAGTGTTAAATCATAGAGCTACAAACAAAATACTCTAAGAGTCGTAGTAGGAAAGGGCAAACATTTCCAGAAATGGTTTTGTAAAGAGATGGCATTTGAGCTAAATGCAGTGTTTCTGAATGTGTGGTCAGCATCAGATTCTCTGAGGTTCTTAAGAGCTCCAGATCTACTGAATCAGAAACTCCCGAAATAAGACCCAGGAGTTGGCATTTTAAAGGAGTCTTCCACATCAATCTTATGCACACTATAGTATAGACCATGAGAAATGGGGTAGATTTGGGTGTGCAGAGAAGTGGGGAAGGACACATAGTCAAAGGCAATAGCATGAGTAAAGTTTCCAGGCATAAAAGCAAAATGGAACACAGCGGCTGGTTCAATTCTACCATGAGTGTTGGAAGTGGGGAAGAGGAAGAATGAGAAATAAGATTTGAAAGGTAGGTTAGGGCTAGATCATGGAGGGCCTGGGGGATGCTGAGTTAAAGAATTTGAACTTTATCCCAAAGGGAAAAAAAATTAAAGAGATATGAGACAAAACAAAAATATGAGGGCCCAGACTTTCACAGTGCTTCCCAAACCTAGCCATGCCTCAGAATGATTGCTTGCTAAGTCTAGCTTCTGGAGCTCCACCCCGGACTTTCTGAATCAGAATTTCTGGGGATATGGATCAGAAATGACATCTTTAAACAACCTTGTCAGGTGATTCCTGGGTAGCCAGCCTGGCATTGGTTCATGAAATGGAGTTTGGGAACCACTCCTTTACTGGCAAATGCATTCCTAAAAAGTTGTTTGTATGTAGAAATTTTATTAGTGGAGTAATAATTCAAAGTAATAGGCAAGTAGACTATTAAGAGGCAACCTCCTGCAAATCTCCTTGTTCAGCAGAAGAAAAAGAAATCACTTTATTTGGAGTGTTTATATTAAATAAACACCCCATTTAAATGTAAAACCCCTGACAACTTTCCATAACATGTGACAGCACATTCGAATTTCTGGTATCAGTGATGATATATGGTTGTACAAATAGAACATGGGAAAAATAATTCAAAATATTTAAGTTTCCTCTAGATTTATGCAAAATGAATGGCCATAAGGTAATATTGGAAAAGAGATAGTGCTAGTAGGATGTGATGTTGATAAAGCATGGCTTCAAAATGGACTTATCTACCATGTAGCCCTTTTGAGGTTGCAGGGGAAATTGAGACACCAATATAGGTGGAAACCAGATGGTCACTCATCTCAACTCAAGCTCCAATAAGGATTAGACTATATGACTTCCAAGATTTCTTCTAGCTTTAAGATTTTAAGTTTGTGTTATTTGCACACTATCTACCTTGAAGATGGGCAAAAGGAAAAAAGTGGGCAGGGGATACAAAGTTCAAGGATCAGTCTAATTCATCTTTCTTTTTTCTTTTTTTTTTTTTTGAGACGGAGTCTTGCTCTGTCGCCCAGGCTGGAGTGCAGTGGCGCCATCTCGGCTCACTGCAAGCTCCGCCTCCAGGGTTCAAGCCATTCTTCTGCCTCAGCCTCCCGAGTAGCTGGTACTACAGTCGCCCGTCACCACGCCCGGCTAATTTTTTTGTATTTTTAGTAGAGACGGGGTTTCACCGTGTTAGCCAGGATGGTCTTGATCTCCTGACCTCGTGATCCACCCACTCGGCCTCCCAAAGTGCTGGGATTACAGGCATGAGCCACCGCGACCGGCCTAATTCATCTTTCTAAAAAATGCACAGACACAGATGATTCTGAGGCTGAAGGTTTGTTTCCTAAAGGCATGTGATATTTTAAGATTGTCATTTTCCTTTAAATAAAGCATATCTGTTACTAAAGTGTCTCTTCGTTTTCATGAAAACACGTCGGTTTGGCTAGTTGGAATGCTGGCATAGTAATTTGCTTAGCAAATGCTCAAAAGTCATCGTTGAGCAAGAAATTGCTAGTGTTTAACCTTCCAACAACCAAGCTTGCTTCTTTTCCTCTCAGAGGGTGTCTAACCTCACCCCCAGAACTTTCTAGCTCCCCTTCAATTCCAGCTCCTTCCCTAATGCCCATTGCTATAAACAGGCTAGAAATCAGAGATGAGTTCTGACAGCAATATTTCAGGAAGGAAATGGAATCCAAGCAAGTCTTTTGTGCACCTGGGTTGGAATCTCTCTTTCACAAGGTCTGTCTGAACTATAGGAGTACCTGCCCCGTGCAGCTTTATATTACTCTCCACGGCTGCACAGCAGACAAGCAAAACACAGATAACCAGTGCTCTGACCCAAATTCACATTCACACAGTAATGAGTCAGGAAGGACAAGGCACCTAGAATAGAGCAGTTTCAGGTAGAGTAGTTGATAAAGGGTTAAATTTAACATTGAAGTGCTTTCTTGCTAGCTAGTTCCTTAGCTTTTGGGTGAGAGGGTACAAGGAAAGGAATTAATTCCCAAACATTACTGTGCCTTGATCAGTGTGTTGGGAGCATGGAGTTGTATTTTTATTTGGAGGCTATGTCCTGCCCAGACATTTGTCTCCCCACCCTAGGCCAAGGAAACCTGGGCCTGGGTTACCTAAGAGGATACCAATTCCCATAGCATTTTCCCCAATGAGTTTGGTTTCACCTACCTTAGAAGTGGAGATGCAATGGGCCTGGTGGTGAGAAACAAGCAAGATTCCACCATGGACCAAAATCTTAAAAGGCCCTGTTGTTATTAGTGCCCACAGTCACTTGCTCCCAGGCCAGGGGTAGGAAGCTTCTTGGTCATGTCGTCACTGTGCGTTTCTGCGGTTTGCAATAGTCTGCATCTGAGCCAAAGCACCCCCAACACCCTAATCCCCTCCTGGCTTCAAGGGCTCCAGGCTGGAAAAGCAAATAGTCCAGAGTGATTGCAGGGGCCAGCGGACCCTATGCAGTTCATATCAGACTGTTCTGAGGAGTGGTAAGTCACTGGGTCTATATTGCAGCTATTTTTAGTGAAACTGAATTCCTTCCCCAAGTTCTCTTGCTTCCAACTTGTTCTAAGTGTAGGAGACCAGCTGTGGTCAGATCATCTTACTGGACCAAGGCTCTGTCAAGGCGAAGGGACCAAATCAGGGAGGTGGAGCAAAGAGCTCGTGGCTGTTGGCGCTTTGGCTCTTTCTCACTGTCTCAGACATCTCCAGAGCAGTAGGATCCTTTGGAAAGGAAAGTGTCACTATACAGGGGAGTGGGGATTCCCCTCTAATCTGGCGGAAACTTGACAGGTAGATGACATGAGAGGGAAAAAAATTGAGAAACTGGCAGACCTTTCCGTTTTTCCCCTCAATTCCTAAATACACACACACACACACACACACACACACACACACACACACATCAAATTCTACAGGCCAACCCCAGATCTTGGACAGACTTGCCAGAAGGGTCTAGAAAAGAATGTCATCATCCACGAGCCAGGCCAGAGGTGAAAGTATGAGGAGGACTAGTGCCTAGTCACTTTCCAGCTGTCATTTGTTATTCTAAGAGGGAGTTTTAATGGGGAAAAAAATTCCAGGAAGATTGATTTTGGCTTTGAACTTTGGCAAGAAGTGTTCATTCAGAAGAGGCAGTTCTCTGGGCTCCTGAGGGTGCCAACTTCTTTCCCTGGCTTCATCTAGGTAAGTATTTTACCAACCGTGGGCTATGACCCATTAGACAGTAATGAAATCTATCTAGTGGGCCATCATCAGCATTAAAAAATGAAAAAAAAAATAAAATGTATAAAATTATTTTTAAAAGTTTCACAGAAAATACTCACTGTTACTATATGCAATGGAGTGTATTCCACATAGTATGTTCTGTAAAACTTTGGTTTCTTCTATGTATGTGTGTACTCAATCGCTGCATAAAATGTATTTTTTTTACTCGTGGTCACCATAAAATTCTACTTTTTTGGAAAACACTGCTTTAGATGATTCGGTAGAGAAGCGCATGAAGATAAATCATTTAGCACTCCCAATTTTATAAATACTACTACTGTTACTATAACCACTATCTTAGGGGTGTTCATTTTATGTCAGCACTATTCTAAGTATTTCATTTTCATCATTTTCTTTAGCTGTTATCATAACCTTCTGTGATAAATTTATCTCAGTTTCACAGAAGCAACAGCAGAGGCTCGATATCAAGTTCAAGACCTATCAAGAGGAAGTGCTGGGGTATAAACATAGGTCTGTCTGTCTCCAAAGCTCGTGCTCTAAAAAATTCTACACTACTTCCCTCCTTAATTGGTCAATACATAGTTAATTCTATTTGTTAAACAGATATGCAAATCTTGGCTGTGCTGGTAGCTTTATGTAAAATCAAATGAAAATGTTTAGAAAAATAATTTCAGATTCCGAGAAACTTCTAGTAACCTCTTATTTAAAAAAACGGTTTAATTTTGAATTAGTTCACTATTTTACTCAGAACCTCACACCCCAAACTGAGCCTCAAGACTCTCTAATGAACATCTGAAAGATCAGCTGAAGGAATATGATTTTAAGGCACTCCATTTTCATGGCCTTACCCCTCTAGTTACTTCCATTCTATTCCACACAGAAATCTTGTCCCAGGGCGCATTTGGTTTTTTGTCTTTTTATAGTTTGAGCTAAATCAGTTCAACCACTTTTTGAGTTGATGAGGAAAAAAATCATAGTTATTCTACTTCCAAAATAAGCTTCTCTTTTGGGTACACAGAAAGCTCAGAAAAGGCTGAAAGTTTCAAACTTCCCACTACACATATGGGGACTACTAGGTCCTCATTACTTTCAAATTTACTTTAAAAATTCCTAGTGATTTGCTCATTTTGCAAACTCCTATGTTCTGTTGTCATTTTTGTAATTTCATGGCACAGACTCTGCGTGCATGCCCAATATGTTATAGACCAGAGGTACTGGTTTCCATGAACTGGTTTCATGTGGAAAGTGTGTTGTGGGGAGAGGGAGAAAGGTTAAGTAGGAGGAAAATATTGAATACAGCCTCCCGCAGAGCCCCTGTGGGAGTGCAGGTGAGATGAAAGATGCCCCAAAGGGAAGTATTTCCTGGCTGCTTGTGTGGATCAGAGCTACACCACATGGCTACTGGCTTCACAATGGTATTTTCTCCAAACCAGGGAAAGCTGAAACCTGACCTAACTGGCGATTAGCTTCTCTGTAGCAGATCCTGGCCTTTCATCAGAGCTTCTCTGATCTTCTTTGTTTGGAATGAAAACTAATGGACTCATAAACACATGCGGAATTTCCAGGCAAGAAGTTCTCCATTGTTACCAGTGACATGGCCAGATGCTGGGGTCACAGGTGCTGTCAGGAATCCAGCCCAAATCTCAGCTCCCCAGCATGCAGGCCCTGCAGCTTCCTGGCTGGGCTTGGCTCTTAGGGGCAGACATTCACCCCCACCTGTAGCCACATCCTTCCGATGCTTTTCAAAACAGGAACAGTTGTCTCAGTCCTTGCATTCTCCTGGCTATTCTATTTTTGCCGGGATGGAATAGGATATTGCAGGGCTTCTCCGGCCAGAGCTGGGCAGACTTGTCTAAAGGGAGCCCAGGACTCCCTGCCCCAGGGCTCCCCACCCCAGGGCATGCTCCTGACTGTATCTGTTGCAGTCACCACATTCATGGAAGCAGTGTGGAAAGGACAAAGGAAAGGGGCTCTACTTAGCAACCTTACCACTCTGCTGAAAGCTTCGATGAACAAAAGGACATTTAATAATAGAATTCCTCCTCTGGTATTTATAGCACCAATTGCTCAAAGCTGTTTTAGGTTTTATTTTTTAAATCCAAGCCTTTGTCACAATCTCCCCAGGAACTGGAGCAGAAGCCAGGTATTAGTAACTCCCCTTTGCAGACCAGGAGACTGAGGAATCAATGGAGAGAGACTCTTCCCGGTATGGACAACAAGCAAAGACAGCTGAGAGCTGTCTATGTCTGAAAGCACAGAGCCCATTCAAACACTGTGCCAGGATGACGAGGCTGTGGTCCTTAACTCACCGACTCACTAACTTAATCATCCATTCACCTAACATTAAGTTCTGATGATTTCCTAGCCACTGCACTAGGCACCAGGGATACAGAGACAAATATGTTATGCTCTCCTGTTTCTTCAATAAACAAATTTCAAGGAAACAAAAGAAGGAGGGCAAACTTAATGATTGAAAGAGATTTGAAATATACATGAACCAAATGTAATGCGTGGACCTTGTTTGGATCCTGAATCAAACATACCAAATGCAAGAACATGTTTATGAAACAAGAGGGAGTGGATATTTAGTCATTACGGAATTGCTGTTAATTTTTTAGATGTGATATAGTTACAGTGTTAAAATTACCTTACCATTTAGGGATATATACCAGAGCATTTATAGATGAAATGACATGATGGTTGAACTTAAAGGGAATGGGTAGGGGATATAGAAGAACCAAGAATGCCCTTGAGTTGATGATTCTTGCAGCTGAATAATGGGTATGGGGTAGTTAATTGTACATTTCTCTTTAGTTTTGTGTATGCTTGAAAATGTCCACAATAGATGCATATTTTAAAAACAGAAGTCATGGTACGGTAACTGCCTTCAAGGAACTCCCAGAGTCTACATTCCCCAGAGACGCTTATTGACAGCCATTTTTGATGAGCCCAACCTCTCCTGAGCTAGAGAGGTCAACATCAAATAATGTAAGGCCCCAGCATAGGGCCACAAGTTCAGAAACAAGTTAGCTGGAGCACTGCAAGGCAGGACAGGAGTAACTCTGACTGATGTGGGTCTTGAGGTCATTTCTCTCCCCATCAAAGACTCACCAGGTGATGTTTGAACTGGAAGGGTCCTAAGGTCCTCAGATAGGGAAACAGGCTGAGAGGCTGGAAGTGCTTCCCCAATGCTACACAGCAAACAAGTGATAAAATGAACAGTCTAAAACTGGGGCCTTTGACTTCCATAGCAGGACCCTATTTTTTAAACATGTACAATATGCCCCCTACATGCCAGCAATCATGCTAGGTACTATTATGTTGTAATTTCATCATTAGATTCTCAAATACCGAGAAATCCATATTTACTCCTTTCTGCTGCACTTAGTCCAGTATCCCCCACACAGTAAACACTTGACTGGAGTTGGATTTAATTAGGATTGGGTCCTGAAGAACAATTTTTGTTTGTTATTAGGATGGTAGGTTTTAATCCAAATACAACGGCTGTCTTTTTACAAAGGGGAAATTTGGACACAGAAACAGAATTATGTATAGGGAAGATGACGTGAAGGGAGATAAGGAGAAGACAGTCATCTACAAGTCAAGGAGACAGGCCTGGGACATATCCTTCCCTCATACCTCCCTGAAGAAACCAATCTTGCTGACACCATGATCTTGAACTTTTAGCCTCCAGGTCTGTGACACAAAATATTTCTGCTGTTACAACCACCCAGTCTGTGGTACTTTGTTATTGCAGACCTAGAAAACTAATACAGCTTATATGAGCAGGCAGCTAAGTGGAGGAGGAGGAGGAAGAGGCTGAAGGAGGGTTGACGAAGAAATTCATTCCACAGATGTCTATTGTGCCCCTTTGATGTGGCAGGCACTGTGCAAGGTACCATGGAGGCTATAAAGATGGCATTTTGCTCCCAGTGTCCTGATAAGTAGTCGTCATAGAGATGACATGTTCATTCACAACTATCATATAGAAAGCAGAAAGTAACTAGAACCATGAAGAAGTACTGGTAAAGTGTCAGAGAAGTTCAGAACAGGAGAAAGAACTCTTTCAGCTAAGAGAAGGAGAGAATTAGAGAAGACTAAATACAGAGGGTGTCCGTTAAAGTATATCTTAAAGATTGAATAAAATTTAGACAGGCTAAGATATCAGAAAAGGGCATTCCAGTGGAAGAAATAGCATAGGCATAAGCATGGCAGTGACATCAAAAGAGGGGACTCCAGTGGGAACAGTGAGGAGTTTTTCAGATCAGGGTCTAAGGCGGGTGAAAGAGAATCTAAGGAGAAAAAGCTACCCAAAGGTACGCAGGAAACCAGTCAGAAGGCAGTTGCAGGAGTGTAGCTGAGACAGACGATGGTGGCCTGAAGCAGGGTAGATAGAGAGCATAAGATTTACGGCCGAGAAGGTAGCTCACAATGGACTTATTGCAACTTTTTCTCAGGTTCACGGCTATGGCAGACAGAGGGGTTGAAGTCACTTGGTTTAGTAAACTAATAGGACTCAGATGAGTCAGAGTGCTCCTGCTTGGGGCCAAGCTCATGCTAGGACCTGACTGGTGCTTCCAGGCCCAGGAGTGAGCCAAACCATGGTCAATATCCTCAGTAAGCTCCAGCTGGGGAAGATGGGGGCAGTATATACACAACTAATTGCACATTCATCTCACTCCACTTTGAGAAATGCTAAGAAGGAGATATATGGGATACTGAGAGTGTGTGTGTGTGTGTGTGTGTGTGTGTGAGAGAGAGAGAGAGAGAGGAGAGAGACAGAGACAGAGAGAGACAGAGACAGAGAGAGAGAGAGAGATCGATCTTCCCAGTCTGAGCATTCATCAGTCTGAGCATTCATAGAGAGAAGGCTTCTAAGAGGAAGTAATATATCCATTGAAAACAGAATTTAAAGGAAATTTGTGATGAAGTAGTGGGGATTGAAAGGAAATCCTCTCAAGTAAAAGGAAGACTGAATTGGGGAAAACCTTAAGAAAAGGTTAATGTAGTTGGAGCGCAGAGAGCTGGGGCGAGCATGGCATGAGATGAAGTTAGATAGGCAGAGAAGGAATAGATTACACAGGGCCTTCTGGGCCATGGTAAGGAGTAGAAACTTTGTTCCGAAAGCAGTGGGAAGCCATTAAAGTGTTCTAAGCGAAGTGTTGACACGCTCAGATTTGCATTTTTAAAATATCCTACTGGCAACATTGTGGGAACTTGAATGGTGGAGATGGGAAAAGAAGCAGGGGACCAAATGACTGAGAGTTACAGAGAACCAGGTGAGAGACTACAGTGGCCTGGAATAGGGGGACGGAATGAAGATGGAGTGAAGTGGACACTTTTTATAAAAATTTAGGAACTATAATAAACAGAATTAGGTGCCTATTTGGAAGCAGGGGTAGAGTGGGAGGAGTCAGGGAATGACTCCTGGGTTTTTGGCCAGAGTAGCCAAAAAACGGTAGGCGTAGGATTGCAGTGAACATATTTAGGAGGGAGTGAAGGTCATGAGATACATTTTGGAATTCCATGCCCAATATTTGCTGAGCAGCACTGTAAGGATGTAGTGGCGTCACCAGGCTGAAAGCTAAGTTTGTCTAACATGCTCTCATTTACAGCAATCTGCAGGCTAAATCACTGAGCAACCAAGGGTGTCCTGGTGCCCCACTCCTCATTCCTGTCTCTGTATATCTAAGGTGATCATGCTGGGTCTGTGCTCCCTGTGATCTCTGTTCTCCAGGAGTTCCTTATCTGGGACCTTGTATGGATAGGTTCAGCCCTTGGGCAGTATGAAACAGGTGGAGTCAAAAACAAGGAGACTCTGGATCAGTCTGGAAATTCTAAGACAGACCACAAGGCCACTCCCACTCCCACCTCCTACCTGGAGAAACTTGACATATTTTCCCAGTCATGAGCCCATTTGTTCTCCACAACACTACGATGACAAAGACAGGAAATGAAACAGCTGACAGATGTGGAGACTGAGGCCAGAGAAGCTAAGTAACCTGTTCAAGTCATTGAACAAATACTCAATGTGTGTGCTTTGGGGACGGTACCTTCTTTGTTCATCTCTCTCTCTCTTTCTACCTCTCAGTATCCCTAGCGTTTAACACATGGCTTGGCACAGAGAAGGGACACAGCGAGCACTTAGTGGAAGATATAAAATGATATCATTCATTTTAAGTAAACAAAAGAAACAGTAGCACCTTCTAAATCTCTCTAGACATCATCTAAAGTTCCAATCTAAAGCTGTCTGGATGCCTTTTCCAGAAATACAAAACATGCCCTACAAATACAAAACATTCCTCTACAACAAGTAGTTTTAGAGGAACTACTTTTATTTGTTATCATTTGTTATATATCTAAGCATTTCAAAGTGCCAGGTATAGTAAATGATGGGGCCTAGCCTTCCACAAGCCATAAGATCCTTTGTTTAAACAAATTTAATCAAGTGCCTTCAACAGACACAGAAATTGCCATCTGGGAATGTGAAATCTGCAAGGGAAGCAGCAGACCTTTATTACTAGAAGCCTGGGTCAGCAATAAAATTGGCAATGCTGGAGGTGGCGAGTACAGGTTATGGAGTAAAGTAAAAGAGGAAAACAGTTCTCTTGGTGGGAGAATCCATAAAGGCAGAGACAGAGGTGTACAGCATGGGCCTTAGGAGGAAGCCAGCTTTGGAGCTGCTTGGGTTTCTCAGACTGAGGTCTGCATGTCATTAGGGCAACCTTACCAAAGGTCCAGTGTATTTTTGGTTGGGAAGGTGAGGGAGAATGGCTGAGAGGGACTTCTCTCTCTGTTGATTGCAAATAACAGAAACCCAATTTTAGCAGGCTTTCCCTGTCAGACTGGCCCCTTTCTGACAACCTCAGAGATATAAATCTACTAAAAAGAGATCTATTTTCCAATAATTCCAACCAACACTCTAGAATTGAGTTCCATGTTTAATCCTAAACCATCAATGTGGAGAAGAGGCTGGAATGTATCAATAGGCCAGGCCAGGCCCACATGCCTATGCCTGAGGGATGGATGGGCATGAATCCCACCCAAACTAGTTGGTGAGAGAAGAGAGGCCAAATGATTCCTCAATGAAAAGTTAACGTCATCAGAAGATGGGGAGATTAATGCTGGGTAAGCAGAAATAACCAAAGTGCACTCACCAGAGGACAAGACTGCAGAAAATAACACACACGGAAAATTTTGAGGGGAATGAGTCAAGATAGGACATGAGGAAACAGCCTTGGATGTGGATGGGAGAGGAATATTGGTGGAGATAAGGGGCCTCCTTGAGACCATCTGCATGTTCTTCAGGGATTATTGCTTTGTGTTTGGGACCGTGACAAAATTCTTCACAGAACTAAGAGAAAAATGCTCCTCTGCTGGGATACCCAAAACAGAAGCATCACTGGTGGGCAGGAATTTGAAAAATGTAGTACGGCCCTGTGTCCACAAATTTGTTTCTTAAAAATTAGCCAGGCATGACTGTACATGACTGCAGTCCCAGCTACTTGGAAGGCTGAGATGGGAGGATTGCTTGAGCCCAGGAATTCGAGGCTTCAGTGAGCTGTGATCATGCCACTGCACTCCAGCCTGGATGACAGGGTAAAACCTTGTCTCAAAAAATAGTAAGAAAAAAGTAGGGCCTGAAGCTGGTCATGTGCTGGGGAGCAGCAAAATGCATGTGTCATGGGCTAAGCAAGTGTGCACAGTTTTTTTGTTTGTTTTTGTGTGTTTGGTTCTGCTGTTCCAAGCTCCTTCATAAATATTTGCTATTACAAAGGATAAAATGATTAGTACTATTCCACAGAGTACCACCAGGCGTAGTCTGGCTGCCCATGTTACTAGGGAAGTCAGAGAGTAGAAATGAGAAACTGAAAAGTTATCTATCAGCCTGTTGGGGTCATTCCATCTCGTTCAGCTTCAGTTTTCTTGTCTGTAAAATGCAGATAATAATATTGTATTTATAAATACTTAGCATCCTACCTAGTTCATGGTAGACACTTAAAAGTAGTAGTTCCTTTTCTGCTCTATCCCTCTTCCCACAAGCATACACACCCCAAGGTAACAAGGAAAGCCAGGGCCATTTTCTAAAAGCATCTGTTCACTCACTAGCACACTCTTAGCCAGAAAGCCTATAAACAGAGGAAAAGCACGCTATCTTTGTGCCCCTCCTCACTGCCTGAGGTCACTCGTAATTGCCTGATGACCTTCTCCATCTTACTTGCCTAAGAATCTGGGACTGTTACTGGTCTTCTCATTCTGATCCTTCGGCTTTGCCAGTAGATTGAGAGATTCATAGCATTTCCAAAACTCAAGTGAGCCACAGGGGTAATCTGGTCTGATTCTCTTCCCTGTTTTACAGATGAGAAGACTGAGGCACAGAGGGGAGAAAGTTTCACAGTATCTTAGGAACAGAGTCAGGAATAGATATTGGGACTGAAAGACCAGTGTTCTTTCTACTATTACACAGCTGTTACAAAGCTGATTTGTTGTTTTCACCAAATGTAATATATACTGTGTCAGCTAAACCAGCTTCTTCCAACATACATCTACAATAAGGGCTTTCAGGAATGAGGCAAAGGGATTAAGTGGGGACTACTCCTCCAAGAAAAGAGTCATCCTTCTATTTATCCAACCAGGGCCGATTAAATGTAGTGAGGAATGTGAAAGAAGGAGGTCTCTAGGTCTGACCCACATATTCACAGAGGACCTCAAAATTAAATATTTGACTAGTCTTTACTTGACAATAATGACAACAACAGCAACAACAGCCGCATGGTACTTGCTAGGTATGAGACCCTATTCTGAGCCCTTTATAGATAATAACACATGTAATCCAAATGATGTTATGAACTACAGTGATATTTTAAGTGCATGTTAAAATTGTTACTATGTTAATATTTTAAACATGATACAAGCATTGTGACTCTATTTTGGCATCACTTGTTTTCTTAATATATCATGAGCTTCAAACAATGAAAGAAGCCTGTATCTATTGACCTTGGAAAAACTCTGCCACCATCTATCATCTATCATCCATCATCTATCCATCTATCATTCATCATCCATCATCCATCCATCCATTCATCCATCCATCCACCCACCCACCCACCCATCCATTCACCCAACCATCCATCCATCTGACGTTGCTGAGTTCGTCCCATAAACCAGGCCCTGTGGTTGGTGCCAGTGATATGCAGATGGAGAGAATATAGTACCTGTGCTTGAGTTGTTCATGGTTTGTTTGGTAAAGGAGGAATAACTATGAACAGACCATAGGGCATGGAAACCACTTGGAAACAGTGGCCTAGAGTACAGAGAGGAGGCACCTTGCCCATTCTGTTTGCTTGATTGTTTTAGAGGGAAGTGTCCAGGAAGACCTGCCCAGGAAGGTGACACCTCAGAGGAGACCAGGATAATAAGAACAGAAGATTCCAGTGAGAGTTCTTCAGTCAATAAGTCATAATATTCTTAGAATATCTCATGAAAATTGTTACCACTCTAGATAAATGCATTTATATATTTGTAGATGTATTTCGCCTTTTCAGAGGTGAGTTTAACATTTAGCTCCATCACTCAATAGCTGTGAGACTTTAGGTCTCAGTAACCTAATTGGTAAAATGAAAGTAACAATAATACTTGTCGTCCTCTCAGAGTAGTTGTCACCATCACATCCAAAGTCGTGTGTCAGGCGCCTGCAGAGACTTGACAATTAATAAGTTGTAGCTTCTTTTTTTTTTTTTTTCACAAGTGGAATTTAACTTTCAAAAGCAGTGGGATGACAACATAGCCAAGAGGGTAAATTGATCTTTTCTTGTTTCATATGGAGTCCATTTTTTTCTGCCTCTTCTATCATGCATGTTATTTTATGTAGCCTCATTTTCCCAAGTGGCTTCTTATGGCCAACCTCTTAGATTATTTGGAACCCCTTAGGGTATTGAGAGCAGAGTGGGAGGCAGTTCTTTCCCTTGTGGAAATCTTTTTTTTCCTACCTAAAATGACTTCAACGTCTTTTCTTGTAGGGCCCTTAGAAGTTTCTCAGCCACATTCCAATCCCCAATTCGAACAGAAAAATGGCATGGGCTGGAGGTGATGTGTCAGACCTTTGGTAAAATATCTCCACCGCCCCAACTAATTTCTTAGCTTACCTTCTAGGGTCTGTATTAGTGTTCTAGGGCCGCTGTACCACAAACTGATTGACTTAAAACAACACAAATTTATTCTTTCACAGATCTGGAGGCCAGAAGGTGGAAATCCAAGTGTAGGTGGGGTGTTTCCTTCTAAAGGCTCTGAGGGAGAATCCATTGGCTGCTGCCTCCTTCCTAGCTTCTGATGGTTGCCTGTGACCCTTGATGTTCATAGATACATCACTCCAATCTCTGCTGTCATCTTCACACCCTCCTCTTCTCTATGTCTCTCTCAGTATTGTCACCCTTTCCTCCATCTAAAAAGGACACTTGTCATTGGATTTAGCGCACATCCAGATAGTCCACAATAATTTCATGTCAAGATCCTTAATCTAGTTATATCCACAAAGACCCTTTTTTCCAAATAATGTCACAACCATAAGATCTAGGAATTAGGACTTTGACATGCCTTTTAGAAGTCCATCATTCAAGCCACTACAGGTCTTATTTCTTTGACCAAATCAAGCCTTTTCAATTGTTGGGTTTAGGCGTGTGTGTGTGTGTGTGTGTGTGTGTGTGTGTGATGTCACTACCTTTGAATAAAAGAAGAAAAAAAATAAGATCAGTTACAAGTTGGTGCCAGACACAGGGCTAGGAACTGTATATGCATTGTTTTATTGAGTCCTCACAACCTTTGTGGAAGGCAGATGTCATGATAATCCCTATTTTGCAGATGAGGCTGAGAGTGATTCAGTAATTTGTCCCAGGTCACAAAGCTAGTACATAGTGAAGTTGACATTCAAACTCATCTCTGCCTAATTTTGAAACTTAATTGATTGGGCATTGACCCTGGGCAAAGAACCCTTCTATGTGTTTTACAAATCAAAACACACCTGGCATTCATAAGAACCCTACACATTGAGTACATTATTAATAGCTCCTTACCACAGAGATAAGGAATTTGAGGCACAGTGAGATTTAGTAATTTGCTCAAGATAATATATCAAAAAGAGCAATCATGAACGTGGATGTCCTTCATCATCAAGGTTAAAAACAAAGGTTTACTGAACACTTACTACCTGTCACCTTGTTTTTTCACAATGAGTCTTCCCTGGAAACCTATGAAACAGATACTATAATTATTCCATTTGATAGAACGGAAAATGAGACTTGGATGGGTAAAATGACTTGCTCATGCATGATAGAAGTGAAACATAAACCCAAGTCTTTGCAGTTGGCCAGCTATGTTATTTCCACTGTCCTTTATTGCCTTCCAGAGTCATCATGTGGATCTAGTGAGATAATGTGGTGATTTGGTCTCACTTTGAAAAGAAGGGTCCTATGGAAAACTAAGTAATTATCAGTACCCTTATAGTACTCTTCTTCATCATCATCGTCGTCATCATCATCACCATCATTGTCATTATTGTCATCAACATCAAAGAATTACTGTAGTTGCCCAACCAGAAAAGTTCAAGGCCAGGGACAGCAGTGCCCAGGGGATGCTCCTGGCTTGCACAGCTCTGATCTGACTCTGATACTTTTGAGACAAAAATTACATAACCTGAGGAAGGGAGGATAAGTTGGCATAAAGCACACAGTTCAGCCACATTGTAGTCATGTTTGAAGTGTCTAGGTGTTAAGTGTGTGCCTCTTGGCAATAGCTGAAAAGAGGGTCAGGACAGAACCACACACATCCTGCACACAGGACTGCACAAGGAACTGAGAAAGTAGAACATGAAGGTGCAACAGAACCATGTGGCACCAACTGCTTCTCAAGGTGAGCCAGCTGTTAAAAACGCTGGGGCGTGGTTGGGGATGGGGGAGGATAGAGGTAATGTCATCAGAAATACAGTCTGAATATGCACCCTAGAAGTATGGGACAACAGGGATCCAAGCATACAGAGCATGTTCCGCAATATACTAGCTTTCCTTGGGTTTCTTTTTGAATGATACAACCAGTCCTGAACCATCGGGTGGCCTTGACTCCTTCTTCACCCCTATTGCCTGTGTGACTTGCATTGTGGTGGTGGTCCTGGTCCCAGAAGTCTCCACAGGTGCTATGTCTGTGGTTCCCACCTCTCTTTTGAGAAACTGTTCCTATTCCACCATGATTATGTGACTTTAGGGAGCCACCATTCCCAGCACCTCACCTCCCATCCCTGCTACTGTTGTGGAGGTAGGTCCAAATATAAAGCGCTCTTAAGATATAAACCTGGCTAATTCACATTCTTTTCTGGGATTTTTCTCATTGGAGCTAGAGATGAAAACCCTTTCTGTTCTTGGATCAATGGCGTGGAAGGATGTGAACTTGAGGCAGCCCTGTAGTCGAGTTTCTCACCACACGGAGAACGCCAGCCTCCAGCAGGAAAGAATACAGCTGATGCATAAACAGAAGACAGACAAGACGAAGAAAGAATGCTTAAAAGCACTGTTTCTTTCTGATTTCCAGCGGTCCCCAAGGCCAGCACTACTCTTGTCCTTTCCCTGGCTTGATCATGGGAATGATTATAGTCTGCCTTTTGGGGGAGTTTAAGCTCAATTGAATTGTGTTTCTGTAACTTGCAACCAAACAGCTCTTATATATCCATGTGCCAATAAGAGACATAGTAATTCTATGGAGTCCAAAACAGTGGTTGTCTCGTAAGATTTTTTTTCTGAGTCAACTAGCTCCATTTTATAGATGAGGAAGTTGAGACACAGAAAAGTTAAATGAATTGCTATTCAGTAGGAAAGCCTGGAATCTGTGTTTTCCCCTACTCCATTGCTACTAAATATTGTTAATTTCACCCCTGCAATACATCTTGTAGCCTTCATTTCCTTTCTGTCCCTTCTGTCATCTACCTAGGTTATGGCACCTTCACCTCTTTCCTAGTGTACGACAGTAACATCCTCACTAGTTCCCCTGCCTCTCTCCATCTCCAATCTATTGTTTCCCAATCAGTATTCCTAAAACATTCTCTCTGGTTGTGTAATTTACTCAGCTAAAAAAAATACTTGAGGGCTTCCTATTGCCTACTCAATTAACTTGTTAACCTGGCATTCAAGGCCATTCAAAATCTGAGCATAATCAACCTTTATATGTTTCTCTTCTTTCCCCTTGATCATCATTGTCCAGATTCCAGCTATATCAGTATGCATTCCTGCTTCCACTCCTTTGCTCAAGTACATTTTCCACCCAAACTGCCTTGCTGTCCACTTTGAAAATCCAACTGGTTCTTTAAGGTCCATCTCAGAGGCCATCATTTCATGCATCCTTCACAGGGCCACTAATTATCCATCATGTTCCCCTCTCAGATCCTGATGAATCCTTCCTTCCCCCTTGTTTAGGGCACTTTTCTCATTCTGCTGAATATTATAGCCATGCTAAAGTTTTTCTTAAAATTTTTACCAAGCCAAGAGTGCCTGGAGGACAGAGCCTGTGCCTTCCTTCCTGTTTTCATTCAACACACATTTTTCAATATTGTCTGTATGCTTGGCCCTGTGCTTTGTGCTAAGTATAGTTAACATTATTAGATAATATGCAAAGTACTAGTCTAAGACCTTAATGTACATTAGCTCGTATAATTCTTAAAATAATTCTATAAAGTAGGTATTGCTGTGCCCATTTTACAGATGAAGAAACAGAGGCACAGAGAAGTTAAGTAACTTGCCCAAAGTTACACAGCTAGTGAGTGGCATAGTTGGTATACAAACCCATGCAGTCTGGCCCCAGAGACTGTGCTCTTAAGACTACACAAGATGCCTTCGAAAGCCATCTCCTCAGAGTGAGCCAAGATGGCTGATTAGAGGCAGCTGTGGTCTGTAACACTCACAGAGAGGAATGAAAAGGGACAAGTGAATTCAGTACTTTCAGCTGAGATATCCAGGTTCTCGCACTGGGGCCGACTGGAGGAACAGCTCCACCCGTGGAGAATGAAGAAAAGCAGGGAATTGCTGATGGCCCACCGGGAAGCAGCACGGAGCCAAGGGAAGCAATCCCAGCCCAGGGAATCAGTAAGTAATTGTGTGACCCTGCCTGGGAAACCACACTTCTCCCATGGATCTTTGCAACCTGTGGATCAGGAGATTCCCCTTGTAAATCCATGCTACCGGGGCCTTGGGTCTAATACACAAAGCTGTGTGGAGTTTCAGCATAGCAGCCACTCGGCTGCACACAGAGGCTTAGAAGTTTTATATATTCTGGCCCTGAGTTTCCCAGCACGGTGGGAAATCCTTCCGTACATATCCCTAGGAAGGGAGCTAAATCCAGAGAAGGAGGAAGCATCTTTTTGTGGGCCCCATTCACACAGCACCTCACAAGTTAAGATTTACTGGCTTGGAATCCCAGCCTCTAATGGCAGTGAGTTGGAAGCTACTTGAGATGGTCCAAGTTCCTGGGGGAATGGACAGCCACCAACTCTATGATTCAGTAGACTCAGCCACTCCAGCCTGCCAGCTGTGGAGAATACAGATGATCCAGACAAGGAAGGTTCTCCTACAATGCAGCACTGCTGCCTTGCCAGATTGTGGCCAGACTGCTTTTATTTTTTTTTTCTTCTTTTGGTTTTAAATTATACTTTATATTCTAGGGTACATGTGCACAATGTGCAGGTTTGTTACATATGTATACATGTGCCATGTTGGTGTGCTGCACCCATTAACTCGTCATTTACATTAGGTATATCTCCTAATGTTATCCCTTCCCCCACCCCCTACCCCACAACAGGCCCCAGTGTGTGATGTTCCCCTTCCTGGGTGCAAGTATTCTCATTGTTCAGTTCCCACCTATGAGTGAGAACATGCGGTGTTTGGTTTTCTGTTCCTGCGATAGTTTGCTGAGAATGATGGTTTCCAGCTGCATCCATGTCCCTACAAAGGACATGAACTCATCCTTTTTTACATAGTATTCCATGGTGTATATGTGCCACGTTGTCTTAATCCAGTCTGTCATTGATGGACATTTGGGTTGGTTCCAAGTCTTTGCTATCGTGAATAGTGCTGCAATAAACATACATGTGCATGTGTCTTTATAGCAGCATGATTTATAATCCTTTGGGCATATACCCAGTAATGAGATGGCTGGGTCAAATGGTATTTCTAGTTCTAGATCCTTGAGGAATCGCCACACTGTCTTCCACAATGGTTGAACTAGTTTACAGTCTCACCAACAGTGTAAAAGTGTTCCTGTTTCTCCACATCCTCTCCAGCACCTGTTGTTTCCTGACTTTTTAATGATTGCCATTCTAACTGGTGTGAGGTGGTATCTCATTATGGTTTTATTTGGTTCCATATGAACTTTAAAGTAGTTTTTTCCAGTTCTGTGAAGAAAGTCATTGGTAGCTTGATGGGGATGGCATTGAATCCATAAATTACCGTGCGCAGTATGGCCATTTTCACGATGTTGATTCTTCCTATCCATGAGCATGGAATGTTCTTCCATTTGTTTGTGTCCTCTTTTATTTCATTGAGCAGTGGTTTGTAGTTCTCCTTGAAGAGGTCCTTTACATCCCTTGTAAGTTGGATTCCTAGGTATTGTATTCTCTTTGAAGCAACTGTGAATGGGAGTTCACTCATGATTTGGCTCTCTGTTTGTCTGTTATTGGTGTTTAAGAATGCTTGTGATTTTTGCACGTTGATTTTGTGTCCTGAGACTTTACTGAAGTTGCTTATCGCTTAAGGAGATTTTGGGCTGAGACAATGGGGTTTTCTAAATATACGATCATGTCATCTGCAAACAGGGACAATTTGACTTCCTCTTTTCCTAATTGAATACCCTTCATTTCTTTCTCTTGCCTCATTGCCCTGGCCAGCACTTCCAACACTATGTTGAATAGGAGTGGTGAGAGAGGGCATCCCTGTCTTGCGCCAGTTTTCAAGGGGAATGCTTCCCGTTTTTGCCCATTCAGTATGATATTGGCTGTGGGTTTGTCATAAATAGCTCTTATTATTTTGAGATATGTTCCATCAATACCTAATTTATTGAGAGTTTTTAGCATGAAGGGCTGTTGAATATTGTCAAGGGCCTTTTCTGCAGCTATTGAGATAATCATGTGGTTTTTGTCTTTGGTTCTTTTTATATGCTGGATTACGTTTATTGATTTGTATATATTGAACCAACCTTGCATCCCAGGGATGAAGCCCACTTGATTATGGTGGATAAGCTTTTTGATGTGTGCTGGATTTGGTTTGTCAGTATTTTATTGAGGATTTTTGCATTGATGTTCATCAGGGATATTGGTCTAAAATTCTCTTTCTTTGTTGTGTCTCTGCCAGGCTTTGGTATCAGGATGATGTTGGCCTCATAAAATGAGTTAGGGAGGATTCCCTCTTTTTCTATTGATTGGAATAGTTTCAGAAGGAATGGTACCAGCTCCTCCATGTACCTCTGGTAGAATTTGGCTGCGAATCCATCTGGTCCTGGACTTTTTTTGGTTGATAGGCTATTAATTATTGCCTCAATTTCAGAGCCTGTTATTGGTCTATTCAGGGATTCAACTTCTTCCTGGTTTAGTCTTGGGAGAGTGTATGTGTCCAGGAATTTATCCATTTCTTCTAGGTTTTCTGGTTTATTTGAATAGAAGTGCTTATAGTATTCTCTGATGGTAGTTTGTATTTCTGTGGGGTCAGTGGTGATATCCCCTTTATCATTTTTTATTGTGTCTATTTGATTCTTCTCTCTTTTCTTCTTTATTAATCTTGCTAGCAGTCTATCAATTTTGTTGATCTTTTCAAAAAACCAGCTCCTGGATTCATGGTTTTTTTGAAGGGTTTTTTGTGTCTCTATCTCCTTCAGTTCTGCTCAGCTCTTAGTAATTTCTTGCTTTCTGCTAGCTTTTGAATGTGTTTGCTCTTGCTTCTCTAGTTCTTTTAATTGTGATGTTAGGGTGTCAGTTTTAGATCTTTCCTGCTTTCTCTTTTTGGCATTTAGTGCTATAAATTTCCCTCTACACACTGCTTTAAATGTGTCCCAGAGATTCGGGTATGTTGTATCTTTGCTCTCATTGGTTTTAAAGAACATCTTTATTTCGGCCTCCATTTCATTATGTTCCCAGTAGTCATTCAGGAGCAGGTTGTTCAGTTTCCATGTAGTTGAGTGGTTTTGATTGTGTTTCTTAATCCTGAGTTCTAGTTTGATTGCACTGTGGTCTGAGAGACAGTTTGTTACAATTTTTGTTCTTTTACATTTACTGAGGAGTGCTTTACTTCCAACTATGTGGTCAATTTTGGAATAAGTGCAATGTGGTGCTGGGAAGAATGTATATTCTGTTGATTTGGGGTGGAGAGTTCTGTAGATGTCTATCAGATCCGCTTGGTGCAGAGTTGAGTTCAATTCCTGGATATTCTTGTTAACTTTCTGTCTCATTGATCTGTCTAATGTTGACAGTGGGGTGTTAAAGTCTCCCACTATTATTGTATGGGCGTCTAAGTCTCTTTGTAAGTCTCTAAGGATTTGCTTTATTAGTCTGGGTGCTCTTGTATTGGGTGCATATATATTTAGGATAGTTAGTTCTTCTTGTTGAATTTAATCCTTTACCATTATGTAATAGCCTTCTTTGTCTCTTTTGATCTTTGTTGGTTTAAAGTCTGTTTTATCAGATACTAGGATTGCAACCCTTGCTTTTTTTGTTTTCCATTTGGTTGGTAGATCTTCCTCCATCCCTTTATTTTGAGCATATGCGTGTCTCTGCACGTGAGATGGGTCTTCTGAATACAGCAAACTGATGAGTCTTGACTCTTTATCGAATTTGCCAGTCTGTGTGTTTTCATTGGAGCATTTAGCCCATTTACATTTAAAGTTAATATTGTTATGTGTGAACTTGATCCTGTCATTTTGATGTTAATTGGTTATTTTGCTTGTTAGTTGATGCAGTTTCTTCCTAGCATCGATGGTCTTTACAATTTGGCATGTTTTTGCAGTGGCTGGTACTGGTTGTTCCTTCCCACATTTAGTGCTTCCTTCAGGATCTCTTGTAGGGCAGGCCTGGTGGTGACAAAATCTCTCATCATTTGCTTGTCTGTAAAGGATTTTATTTCTCCTTCACTTATGAAACTTAGTTTGGCTGGATGTGAAATTCTGGGTTGAAAATTCTTTTCTTTAAGAATGTTGAATATTGGCCCCCACTCTCTTCTGGCTTGTTGTTTTTCCGAGAGATCTGCTATTAGTCTGATGGGCTTCCCTTTGTGAGTAACCCCACCTTTCTCTCTGGCTGCCCTTAACATTTTTTCTTTCATTTCAACTTTGGTGAATCTGACAATTATGTGTCTTAGAGTTGCTCTTCTTGAGGAGTATCTTTGTGGTGTTCTCTGTATTTCCTGAATTTGAATGTTGGCCTACCTTGCTAGGTTGGGGAAGTTCTCCTGGATAATATCCTGCAGAGTGTTTTCCAACTTGGTTCCATTCTGCCCATCACTTTCCGGTACACCAATCAGATGTAGATTCGGTCTTTTCACATAGTCCCATAATTCTTGGAGGCTTTGTTCATTTCGTTTTACTCTTTTTTCTCTAAACTTCTCATCTCACTTCATTTCATTCATTTGATCTTCAGTCACTGATACCCTTTCTCCCAGTTGATCGAGTCAGTTACTGAAGCTTGTACATTTTTCACGTAGTTCTCGTGTCATGGCTTTCAGCTCTATCAGGTCATTTAAGGACTTATCTACATTGGTTATTTTAGTTAGCCATTCATCACATCTTTTTTCAAGGTTTTTAGCTTCTTTGTGATGGGTTCGAACTTCCTCCTTTAGCTCGGAGAAGTTTGATTGTCTGAAGCCTTCTTCTCTGAACTTGTCAAAGTCATTCTCCGTCCAGCTTTGTTCCATTGCTGGCGAGGAGTTGCATTCCTTTGGAGGGGGAGACGTGCTCTGATTTTTAAAA
Source organism: Theropithecus gelada (assembly GCF_003255815.1). NCBI lineage: Eukaryota > Metazoa > Chordata > Mammalia > Primates > Cercopithecidae > Theropithecus > Theropithecus gelada. Next base: position 136,747,445 of record NC_037689.1, read on the forward strand.
TTTTCAGCTTTTCTGCACTGCTTTTTCCCCATCTTTGTGGTTTTATCTATCTTTGGTCTTTGATGATGGTGACAAACAGATGGGGTTTTGGTGTAGATGTCCCTTCTGTTTGTTAGTTTTTCTTCTAACAGTCAGGACCCTCAGCTGCAGATCTGTCGGAGTTTGCTCGAGGTCCACTCCAGACCCTGTTTGCCTGGGTATCACCAGCGGAGGCTGCAGAAGAGTGAATATTGCTGAACAGCAAATGTTGCTGCCTGATTGTTCCTCTGAAAGCTTCATCTCAGAGGGGTACCCGGCTGCATGAGGTGTGAGGTGTCAGTCTGCCCCTAGTGGGGGGTGTCTCCCAGTTAGGCTGCTTGGGGGTCAGGGACCCACTTGAGCAGGCAGTCTGTCCATTCTCAGATCTCAAACTCCATGCTGGGAGAACCACTGCTCTCTAAGCTGTCAGACAGGGACATTTAAATCTGCAGAGGTTTCTGCTGCTTTTTGTTTGGCTGTGCCCTGTCCCCGGAGGTCGAATCTACAGAGGCAGGCAGGCCTCCTTGAGCTTCAGTGGACTCCACCTAGTTCGAGTTTCCCAGCTGCTTTGTTTACCTACTCAAGCCTCAGAAATAGTGGGCGCCCCTCCCGCAGCCTCGCCGCCGCCTTGCAGTTAGATCTCAGACTGCTGTGCCAGCAATGAGGGAGGCTTCGTGGGCATGGGACACTCCAAGCCAGACACGGGATATAATCTCCTGGTGTACCATTTGCTAAGACCCTTGGTAAAGTGCAGTATTAGGGTGGGATTGACCCGATTTTCCAGGTGTTGTGTGTCAGGGTTTCCCTTGGCTAGGAAAGGGAATTCCCTTCCCCCTTGTGCTTCCCAGGTGAGGTGATGTCTCGCCCTGCTTTGGCTCTTGCTTGGTGGACTGCACCCACTGTCCTGCACCCACTGTCTGACACACCCCATTGAGATGAACCCAGTACCTCAGTTGGAAATGCAGAAATCAACCGTCTTCTGTGTCCCTCATGCTGGGAGCTGGAGGCTGGAGCTGTTCCTATTTGGCCATCTTGGCCAGACGGCTTCTTTAAGCAAGACCCTGATCCATTCCTCCTCACTGGACAGGACCTTCCTGTGGGGGCTTTAGCCACTCCAGCAAAGCTTTATAAACAGAGCTTTGATCTCTGCCTGGGACAGAGCTCCCTGCGGGAGGGGTGGCATCCATTTATGTGGTTTTGTCAACTCAGCTGCTCCAGCCTGCTGGCTTTGGAGAATACAGGGAGTCAGGACAAGGAAGTTCCCCCCCACTCCCCCACTTCCTCGCCCCCAGCCAGTGTAGCACACCTGCTCTACCAAAAAGCAGTCAGGCTGTATTTTGGGGCAGGTGCCTGATCCCATTCCTCCTGACTTGGTGAGACCTGCCAATGGGGAGCTTCAGCTACTTCCTACAGGTGCATGCAGGCCAGGAAGAGGTCAGTAACCCCCAGCACAGAGCTTCCAGAGGAAGGAGCTGGCTGCCATCTTTGCTGTTTCATGGCCTTCACTTGTGATACCTCTGGGTACAGGAGAAATCGAAGTGACTGGGGTTTGGGGTGGACCCCTAGCAAACTGCAGCAGCCCTACAGTAGAGTGGCCTGACTGTTAAAAGAAAAACAAACAGAAAACAACAACAACAACAAAAGACCCCACAAAAACCTCATTCATAGGTCAGCAACCTCAAAGATAAAAGGTAGATAAGCCTTAAAAGATAAGAAAGAATCAACACAAAACACCGAAAAATCAAAAAGCCAGAATGTCTCTTCTCCTACAAATGACCACAACACTTCTTCAGCAAGGGCACAGAAGTGGGCTGAGGCTGAGATGGCTGATTTGACAGATGTAGGCTTCAGAAAGTAGGTAATAATGAACTTCACTCAGCTAAAAGAGCATGTTGTAACCCAATGCAAAGAAGCTAAGAATCATGATAAAACAATACAGAAGCTGATAACTGGAATAGCCAGTTTAGAGAGGAACATAACCTCCCTGATGGAGCTGAAAAATACAACACAAGAACCTCATAATGCAATCACAGGTATCAATAGCAGAGTGTATCAAGTGGAGGAAAGAATCTCAGAGCTTTAAGACTACCTTTCTGAAATAAGACAGGTAGACAAAAATAGAGAAAAAAGAATGAAAAGCAATGAACAAAACCTCTGAGAAATATGGGATTACGTAAAGAGGCCAAACCTACAACTGATCTGGGGTTCCTCAAAGACACGGGGAGAATGGAACCAGGTTGGAAAACACACTTTAGGATATCATCCAGGAGAATTTTCCCAACCTAGCAAAACAGGCCAACATTCAAATTTAGAAAATGAAGAGAACCCCAGTAAGATACTCAATGAGAAGATCAACTCCAAGAGACACAATCATCAGATTCTCCAAGGTTGAAATGAAAGGAAAAATGTTAAGGGCAGCCAGAGTGAAAGGCCAATTCATCCAAAAAAGGAAGCCTATCAGACTAACAGCAGACTTCTCAGGAGAAACCCTACAAGCCAGAAGAGATTGGGAGCCAATATTCAACATTGTTAAAGAAAAGAATTTTCAATTCAGAATTCCATATCTGGCCAAACTAAGCGTCATAAACGAAAGAGAAATAACATCCTTTTCAGACAGGCAAATGCTTAGGGAATTCATCACCACCAGACTTGCCTTGCAAGAGCTCCTGAAGGAATCACTAAATATGGAAAGGAAAATACATTACCAGCCCCTAGAAAAACACACTGAAATATACAGACCAGTAACACTATAAAGCAACCACACCAACAAGTCTGCAAAATAAGCAGCTAACATCATGATGACAGGATCAAATCCACACATATCAATACTAACTTTAAATGTAAATGGGCTAAATGCCTCAATTAAAACACAGAATGGCAAGCCAAATAAAAAGACAAGACCCACTGGTGTGCTGTATTAAAAAGACCCATCTCACATGCAAATACACACATAGGCTCAAAATAAAGGGATGGAGGAAAATTTACCAAGCAAATGGAAAACAGAAAAAAGCAGGGGTTGCAAGCCTAGTTTCTGGCAAAACAGACTTTAAACCAACAAAGATAAAAAAGACAAAGAAGGGCACTACATAATGGTAAGGGGTTCAAATTAACAAGAAGAGCTAACTATCCTAAATATATATGCACCCAATACAGGAGCACCCAGGTTCATAAAGCAAGTGCTTAGAGACCTTCAAAGAGACTTAGACTCCCACACAATAATAGTGGGAGACTTTAACACCCATTGAGAATATTAGACAAATAATCAAGACAGAAAATTAACAAAATATTTAGGACCTAAACTCAGCTCTATATCAAGTGGACCTGATAGATATCTACCAGATTCCCCACTTATTTAACAGAGTATACATTCTTCTCATCACTACATGGCACTTACTCTAAAATTGATCACATAACCAGAAGTGAAATATTCGTCAGCAAATGCAAAATAACTGAAATTATAACAAAGTTTCTCAGATCACAGCACAATCAAATTAGAACTCAAGATTAGGAAATTCACTCAAAACCACACAATCATGTGGAAATTGAACAATCTGCTCCTGAATGACTTTTGGGTAAACACTGAAATTAAGGCAGAAATCAATAAGTTCTTGAAACTGATGAGAACAAATAGACAACATACCAGAACGTTTGGGATGCAACTAAGGTAGTGTTAAGAGGGAAATGTATGGCACTCAGTGCCCACATTTAAAAAGCTAAAATGAGCTCAAGTTAACAACATAACATCTCAACTAAAATAACTAGAGAACCAAGAGTAAACAAATCCCAAAGGTAGCAGAAAAGACAAGAAATAACCAAGATCAAAGCTGAACTGAAAGAGATAGAGACACACATACATGAAAAAAAAAAAATAAAACCACTTCAAAAAAATCAGTGAATCCAGGAGCTGTGTTTTTGAGAAAATTAATAAAATATATGGACCATTAGCTTGGCAATAAAGAAGTAACATCTCAATTAAAAGAACTAGAGAACCAAGAGAAAACAAATCCCAAAGCTAGCAGAGGACAAGAAATAACCAAGATCAAAGCTGAACTGAAAGACATAGAGACACAAAAAAACACTTCAAAAAATCAGTGAATCCAGCAGGTGTTTTTTTGAGAAAGTTAATAAAATATATAGACCATTATCTTGGCTAGTAAAGAAGAAAAGAGAGAAGAATCAAATAAACACAATCAGAAATGATAAGGGGGATATCACCACTGACCCCACAGAAATACAACCAACCACCTGAGAATACTATAAACACCTCTATGCACATAAACTAGAAAATCTAGAAGAAGTGGATAAATTCCTGGGCACATACACCCTCCCAAGACTGAATCAGGAAGAAATTGAATCTCTGAATAGACCAATAACGAGTTGTGAAATTGAAGCAGTAATAAATAACCTACCAACCAAAACAATCACAAGACCAAACGGATTCACAGCTGAATTCTACCAGCAGTACAAAGAAGAGCTGGTACTATTTCCATTGAAACTATTCCAAAAAATTGAAAAGGAACTTTTCAGTTTCTCCCTAATGAATTCTGTGAGGCCAGCATCATTCTGATACCAAAACCTGGCAGAAATACAACAACAACAAGAAAACTCCAGGCCAATATTCTTGATGAACATGGTGCAAAATTCCTCAATACAATACTGGTAAGCCAAATCCAGTAGCACATCAAAAAGCTTATCCACCATGATCAAGTAGGCTTCATCCCCAGGATGCAAGGTTGTTTCAACAAATGTAAATCGATAAATGTGATTCATTACATAAACACAACTAAAGACAAAAACGACCATGATTATCTCAATAGATGCAGAAAAGGCTTTCGCTAAAATTCAGCATCTACTCATGTTAAAAACTCAATAAACTAGGCAATGAAGGAACATAACTCAAAATAATAAAAGCCATATATGACAACCCACAGTCACCACCATACTGAATGGACAAAAGCTGAAAGCATTCCCATTGAAAACCAGCACAAGACCTGTCTCACCACTCCTATCCGACATAGTATTGGAAGTTCTGGCCAGGGAATCAGGCAAGAGACGAAATAAAGGGTGTTCAAATAGGAAGAGAGGAAGTCAAATTGTCTGTATTTGCAGATGACATAATTCTATATCTAGAAAACCCCATCGTCTCAGCCCAAAGCTTCTTAAGCTGATAAGCAACTTCAACAAAATCTCTGGGTGTAAAATAATCAATGTACAAAAATTGCTAGCATTTCTGTACACAAACAGGTAAGCAGAGAGTCAAATCATGAATTCACAACTGCTACCAACAGAATAAAATATCTAGGGATACAGTTAACAAGGGAAGTGAAGGACCTCTTCAAGGAGAACTACAAACCACTGCTCAAAGAAATCAGAGAGGACACAAACAAGTAGAGAAACATTTCATGCTCATGGTTAGGAAGAATTAATGTCATGAAAATGTCCATACTGCCCAAAGTAATTTATAGATTCAATGTTTTTCCTGTTAAACTACTATTGACATTCTTTGCAGAATTAGATTAAACTATTTAAAAATTCATATAGAACCAAAAAACAGTCCAAATAGCCAAGACAAGTCTAAGCAAAAAGAGTAAAGCTGGAGGCATCATGCTACCTGACTTCGAACTATACTATTAATACAAGGTACAGTAACCAAAACAGCATGGTACTTGTACAAGAGCAGAGACAAAGACCAATGGAACAGAATAAAGAACTCAGAAATAAGACTGCACACCTACAACCATCTGATCTTTGACAAGCTTGACAACAACAAGCAATGAAGAAAGGACTTCCTGTTCAATACATGGTGCTGGGAGTGCTGGCTGGCCAAATGCAGAACATGTAAACTGGACTCCTTCCTCACACCATATACAAAAATTAACTCAAGATGGATTAAAGATTTAAAGTAAAACCCAAAACTATAAAAACTTGAGAAGAAAATCTATGCAATACCATTCAGGACATAGGCACAGGTAAAGATTTCATGATGAAAATGCCGAAAGCAATTGCGAGAAAAGCAAAAATTGACAAATGGAATATAATCAAACTAAAGAACTTCTGCACAGCAAAAGAAAATATCATCAGAGTGAACAGACAAGCTACTGAAAGGGGGAAATCTTTGCAATCTATCCATCTGACAAAGTTCTAATATCCAGAGTCTACAAGGAACTTAAACAAATTTACAATAAAAAAAATTAAAAAGTGGGCAAAGGACATGAACAGACACTTCTCAAAATAAAACATACATGCAGCCAACACACATATAAAAAAAAGCTCGACATCACTGATCATCAGAGAAATACAAATCAAAACCACAAAGAGATACCATCTCACACTGGTCAGAATGGCTTTTATTAAAAAGTCAAAAAACAACAGATGCTGGTGAGGTTGCAGAGAAAAAGAAACACTTTTACACTGTTGCTGGGAGTGTAAATTAGTTCAACCATTGTAGAAGACAGTGTGGGGATTTGTCAAAGACATAGAGGTAGAAATACCATTTGACCCAGCAATCTCATTACTAGGTATATACCCAAAGGAATACAAATCATTCTATATAAAAACACATGCATGCATATGTTCATTGCAGCACTATTCACAGTAGCAAAGACATGAAATCAACCCAAATGCCCATCAATGATAGACTGGATAAAGAAAATGTGATACAAATACACTATGGAATACTATGCAGCCATAAAAGGAACAATATCACATTCTTTGCAAGGACATGGATGGTGTTGGAAGCCATTATCCTCAGCAAATTAACCCAGGAACAGAAAACCAAACACTACACGTTCTCACTTATAAGTGGGAGCTGAGTGATGAGAACACATGGATACATGGGGGGAAATAACACACACTGAGGCCTGCCAGGGCAGGTGGTGGGAGAGAGAGCATCGGGAAGAATAGCTAATGGAGGCTGGGATTAATACATAGGTAATGGGATGATCTGTGCAGCAAATCACCATGGAACACGTTAACCTATGTAAAAAACCTGCACATCCTGCACATGTACCCCTGAACTTAAAAGCTGTAGGTATAACCACCCCTGACCCCATACCACTCCCCCAACCAAAAAGAAAGCCATCCTCTCTCTCAGCACTCTTCCTAGATGACACCATCTACTCTTGCATCATTTCTTTATTCTTTTAACTACCCATATCACATGGTTTTATTGGGGGCCTACTAAGAGCCAGGCAATCACCGTGATTCAGCAGTATAGCGAGCTGAATGGTGGCCCCAACTATATGTCCACGTCCTAATCCCTGAAACATGAAAACATTACCTTATATGGCAAAATGTGTGATTAAATTAAAAATATTGAGGGGAGGGGCCTACACTGGGTGGAATTATCCGGGTGGGCCCAATGTAATCACACAGATCCTTGTAAGAGGGAGTCAGGAGGGTCACAGTCAGTGGAGATGTTACAATGGCAGTAGAGACTGGCATGGTGCAACATACACCAAAGAATTCGGGCAGCCATCAGAAGCTGAAAGAGGCAACAGATTCCTCCCCTAGAGCCTCTGGAGGGAGTGCAGCCCTGCTGGCACCTTCATTTTGGCCCAGTGATACTGATTTCTGATTTCTGGACTCTAGAATTGCAGGAGAATACATTTCTGTATTCTTAACCACCTGAGTTGTAATAATTTGTTATGGTAGCCCTAGGAAACTAATAAAAACAATAAGCAAGATGAATGTGATTTCTGCTGTCACAGAATGGGCAAGACAGATACTAATAAAAAAATTAGGAGGTCACTTAAGTATTAGAAGTTGGAGGTGTAGGGCACTATGAGAGCTTCTATACTAGCAAGCCCACAGCTCTCCTGTGTCATCATACACATGAGAGGGACAAAGGGATGAGAGGTATGGCTGAGGGCTGGAGGAGAGACTTAGTATATTAAACAAGCATAACAGCAGTGCATTTTGACCACTGTCCCTAATAATGTGAATTTACCATGGCATTGCTTTATGAGACTAACAATGAAAGGATATAATTCTCACCCTAACAGCTATCAGTGTTTTCATGGAGGTTACACAGAGGCTTTTGTGTCCTGTGCCCAAAAGACTGCCTCTCTGCTTTGTCAACATATGTTCACAGGTCCCCGTTGAGGCATTTGTGTAGCCACTTATGCTGGGATGACACATAGATCTCCATTAAACTGGTAGTGACTGACTAGAGTGCCATTTTGAGAAACACTCTGAAGCCATGTCCAGGTTCAATCAGAAAGGGCATTATGATTGATTAGCCATACTTGCCATAGGTTACGTATCAGGGAATGGGAGTATCATGCTTTTCTGTCCTTGCTCTAGACAGTGGCTCTCAAACTTTAGCTCACATGAGAATCACCTTGAGGGCTGGTTAAAACACAGATGGCTGGGCACCACTCCCAGAGTTTCTCATTCAGTAGATTTGGAGTGAGGCCTGACATTTTACACTACTGTCAAGTTCCCAGGTAATACCAGTGCTGCTGATCCAGTATAACACTTTGGAAACCACTGCTCTAGAGTGTTTCTGGAAATGTGATCTAAGTACAAATCAGTTGAGGTTCTTTTTAAAAGGTAGATTTGGATTCAGCAGTTGTAAGTTGAAGCTCAAGAATCTGTATTTCTCGTCAGCTCCCAGGCAATGCTCATGCTCCATCACGGACTACACACACCTTGAAAAGAAAGGAGCTAAATAAATGGTTATCAGTTGTGGTGACAGAGCACACAAGCGTACCACGGCCAATTTGAGGGGTCACCAATATTTACAGTTTAACCCCCCTTATCCACAAGGAATATGTTCCATGACGCCTAGCAGATGCCTGAAACTGCAGATAGTACTTAACTCAATTGCCATCAACTAGAACACGTTTCTTCATGTCTTCCACCCACAAATTTAACACTTTTTGCATCTTAGCTAAGTACTTATCACATACGGTGGTCCTAACTTTTGCAGTTTGAGATGTGACAGCAAAACTAGCGCAATTTTTTTTCCTTCTTCACAATTTAACAGATAGAAGATTTGTTCTTACTGTAGGTCTTAGCAACCTCAGCATACAATTATTTTTCTTTATTTAAGTCAAGAACTGTCACCTCTTTACTTAATAGAAGCACTTTACAGCTTCTTTTTGTCATATTCGAATGGCTGCCATCTCTTGTCTTGCACTCTGGGGCAATAATGAAGTAAAATAAGGATTCTTTGAACACAAGCACTGTGATACCAGGACGGTCAATCTGATCACCCAGACGCCTACTAAGTGACTAACAGGAAGGGAGTGTCTATGGTCCTGAATGCGATGGACAGAAGGATGATTTATGTCCTGGGTCAGATGAGGTAGAGCAGGGAGAGATTTTTATCATGTTACTCAGAACAGTGTGCAACTTAGGAATTGTTTATTTCTGGAATTTTCTATTTAATACTTTCATACATTGGTTGACTGCTGATAATTAAACATCCAAAAGGGAAACGATGGATAAACAGGGGACTACTGTAAAACTAATTACTATCTCTAAAAGTAAACGAGGGGAGATCCATTTTTTCTCTGTTTAATAAAGACTGCCTTGCACTTGTGTACTTGTGTAGTATGAGAGAAAGGGATCCAATTATAGCAAATCACTAGGAATTGTGTGCAAATTCAGAGACCACCCCATCTGTGCAGTAGTTCTTAGTGCATGTCATGCCTCCAATGGTCATTTATTGTGTATAGCATCAGAAAAAGGCTAAGACCACTGTGACAGAGATTTAGATGCAGTCCTTTGGCAAAGAACACCCTAATTCTTCCCACTGAGCTGAATTACAAGAACACCATGAAGCGTGAGGAAAGAGAGAGTAAGTTCTCTAATTAAAAAGGGTAAGTGGGAGCACAGTAGGGTGACAAACATCCCAGTTAGCCCAGGTCTGAATGTCTGCTCAGAATGAAGAAATCTCAGTGCAAAATCCTGGATGGTGTCAGGAAAACAGGGATGTTTGGTCACACTGGCATCCAGCATCTTTCTTCTGCCCTCCTCACATTTTATGCTCCTGTGTTACATAATGTCCTGCCCCTCGCCAAACATACTAGATTCTCTGGAAAGTTTCTGGTGCAGTTCTGGAACATCATAACTGCCTCCTGAATATTAGCCATTATTATTTCAACTGTGGACACTGCTGGAGACACACGGTATAACTTCCAGTTTCCCCAGTTCTCTCCATCTCCAAAAAAGAGGCAAAGGACAGGAGAGGAAGAGAGAAGAAAAAGATGAGAGGCATGGGAAAAGGAAGAGAGGCTCTGATTTGGGAAGAGGCCACACAAGTGAGCAGGGAATTGTGTTTTCAGAGAGACAGGGAAGATATCACACACACACATTCCCTTTCATTTCTTGTGTTCCCTTCTGGTTCGTTTTGTAGCTTTTTTCTCTGCTCCCTACCTTGCTTGGTATAATGGGCCTATAACGTGGGCCGGAGGCTGCCTTATTCAGGGATCTGGTTTATTACAAACAAGCTAGGATCTTTGTGGATAAAAGACGGTTGGACAGACAAGGGAAAATCACCCAACCAAAAACCTGCTCATCTGGAGTCGTGCATGAATGTGTCAAGCCCACACGTTCTCTAACGATAATTGGTATGCCCTGGTCATCCTTGCATAACTCAGGAATTCCAGGCTTGTGTTTTCTCACACAACATTGTCAACGAAGGGAAGCAGAAGAACAGGGACCTCTCTTTTTTGCGGGGGACTATCTTCTGGGGTTGCAAGAGAGGAGATATAACACTAAATTCAAACCAAGCTGTCATATTTAGAACCCTGATGCTTTAAAAATCCAAGGTCCTATCATAGTCTGCAGCTTTCTCAGAAACAGTAGAAGAACTTTCAGTCAGTACTTAGATGAATTGCAGCATGTGTTGAGGGAGAAAAAAGCTCTAAGTCATGTGGTGTGGCTATGAATTTTAGAAACAAATACATGTATGCAAAAATTAAGCTTCATTTCTCTAAAGCTTAACTGAGCTCTTATGCCTCCTATTTCTATTGAAGACAGAAAATGTAACCTTACCAATACAAGGTAAACTGCCATGTCTGTGTTTTTCCAGTCTCTTTTAAGTAAATACTTAGACCAAGCTCGTCCAAACCGCGGCCTGTGGGCCACTTGCAGCCCAGGATGGCTTTGAATAAGGCCCAACACAAATTTGTAAACTTTCTTAAAACATTATGATTTTTTAATTGATTTTTGTAAAGCTCATCAGCTATCATTAGTGTTAGTGTATTTTATGTGTGGCCCAAGACAATTCCAATGTGGCCCAGGGAAGCCAAAATGTTGGACACCCCTGATACAGAGAATCCAGATTACTCCCCTCTCCCCTTACTTCTTTCCTTCTTCATTCTGGGGGGTTAACAAAGGGTCCACATAGGTGTGATCTGCTTCTTGTCCTTGATCAGTTTCAGTCCTACACTGACATCCACTGTCCATGTAATTTATCCAGTCTGTTCTTTGCTATGTTGCTCTATCCACTGCTGAATTTGCCTGAGTCCTCCTCTAGTCATTATTCCCCTGGACCCTGCTGATTGTTTTGCATCACTCTTTTTGACTGTGCAACTTCCCCAAGCCAACTGGTCTACTTTTAGACACCATGCCCAAATCACAGGAGACAGGAGCAGGTGTCAGGCAATGTCTTGCTAATCATTCCATAATGCCCTTGATGTTGGCAAGGTGCTGTGTGGTGGAAGTAGATATCTTCACTGGCCCCAGAGTGTCTCCTGATCAAGGGATACCTCTGTCCTCAGAAGGAAAAAAAGAACCAGAGTAGCTCTGAGGGAAAAGAAGACAAAAAGCAGGCTGCTTAGCTTGTCTCTGGTCTGGGTAAAATATGTCTTGGCCATGCAGAAAAGCTCACTGGAGAAGTGATCACACAGGGACCTGTGGTCAGAGTTCCAGCTACTAATTTGTTTTAAGATATGACTTCCACTTTCAGGAACCTATAGTAGTAGGAGAAAATGCCTTTAGTGTTAGTAGATTTGGAGATCTGGCCAAACTGCTTGTAACATCCAGAAACCAGTTGAGCTTTATTTCCCCAACTATTGATTACCCTTATTTGTGTTATATTCTCCCATCTTCCAAGCAATATATTTTGACATTAGCTCAGCTCAGTTATGTTGGCATTGCAAAGAAATACTTTTCCCCATAAGGCAAGTGTTACTGTAAGGTGATCTTTACACAATCTCTCGGGAGGCTTGATTATTGAAACCCACAAAAAAACTAATTATCAAATGTTTTAACGATAACATCTTAGCATGTGTTCCTTCCTACTAGTTTAGAACTATGTATCTGTTTTTTTAATAAAAGATATAGTTCATCTTAGTTCAAGAGAAAAAACTTTTTAATCAAATACACCTTAGTAAAGGGATCATTTTATTTGATATAGAAATTATAATGCTGGACTACTACAGCAGTAGCTGAAGGAAGTAGATGTGCAAAATTTTCCTTACAGCAATTTGGCCATATGTACAAAGTAGTCTTAAAAACATGTTTATGCATATCTTTTGTTTCAATTGCACTTCTAGGAATTTATAGTAAGAAATAATTAAAGATGTATGAGCAGACTGTGCTTCTACTTAGGATATAGAGAGATGCAATCGACTGTCTCTTCCACCCTAACAATGAGAAAAAGCTGGATTATTTCTAAAAATGTAACATTTCTTTAACCCATCAAAAATCTGAAGTCACAGGATCTTAGTCCATTTAGTATTGGTACAAAGAAATACCTGAGATTGGGTAATTTATAAAGAGAAAATATTTATTTGGCTCATAATTATGCTGCCTGAAAGGTCCAAGATTGTGTGTCTGGTGAGGGCTCAGGCTGCTTCCTCTCATGAAAAAGGTAATGGGAATTCAGTGTGTGCAGAGATCACATGGTGAGAGACGAAGCAAGAGGTCAAGGAAGGAGCTAGTTTCTTTTTTTTTTTTTTCCAACCAGCTTCCTTCAACTAATATGGCAAGAATTTATTCACCCTTTCCCCGAAGGAGGGGATTAATTTATTCCTGAGGGATCCACCTTCATTCTCCAGACACCAGCCATTAGACCCCATCTCCAACATTGGGGATAAAATTTCAACATGAGATTTGGAGGGGACAAATATCCAAACTACAGCCTAGGGAAAACAAGTAAAATGAGTTCCATGGTGACCAACCACTGTAAAAAGAGATGACACACATAATATGTTTCATCTTTGGCAGAGCAGAAGGGAAAATGAGGGAGCCACACAAGTGGTTAAGAAGAAATAAGCTAACTTTTTAATTAATTCTTACAGACAAGTGGGGATTGGCATATCAGTCTGGAATATATAAAAACCACAGACATACGGAGAGCTCACACTCACTTCCACAGACCTCTACAGGATGTTCAATAAAAAGGTAGAAGAAAAGGCAGGAGACTGAGGAGAACTCCTCTCAATGCCACAGGTATGCAGGAGGCGATTGGCTACTGCTGGAGAAAGACACAAGTTCCACTTGGCTTCCCTCACCTTTCATTTCTCTGAATCAAATGCTTTAAGACACTGGTGAAATGGCAGCAAAGTATTTAGCTCCCAGGCCACTAGCAGAAATCTATTTCTTCAAGAGGAGAAGTAGACAGGGCATAGTGGCTCATGCCTGCAATCTCAGCACTTTGGGAGGCTGAGGTGGGTGGATTGCTTGACATCAGGAGTTCAAGACCAGCCTGACCAATATGGTGAAATGCTGTCTCTACTGAAAATATGATAATTAGCTGGGCGTGGTGGCATGTGCCTGTAATCCCTGCTACTCGGGAGGGTGAGACAAAATACTTGCTTGAACCCAGGAGGCAGAGTTGCAGTGAGCCGAGATTGTGCCACTGCACTGTAGCCTCAGTGACAGAGAGAGATTGTGTCTCAAAAAAATAAAATAAAATAAAATAAAATAAGAAAAAAAAAAAAGAAAGGAAAAGAAAAAAGAAAGGAGAGGTAAAAGCAGAAACCTGTTCCTAAGAGAGAGGCAGGAATCCACCTTGGGCTCAGGATCCTGAAAGGATATTATATCACCTCGGAGAGGGGAAGGAAACTCCCACACCAGATCAACCACAAAGCAAATTAGAGTTTGACTGTCACACAAAAGAGAGGTAAGAACGCTGAGAAAGCCCTACATTTGAGGCCCAAGTGCACAGGACTTATCTAAGGAAGAAGCTGCAGTAGAACAAAGGAAAATCATTCCATCCTCCACCATAAGCCCAGCACGGAGTGAGAAGCAACAGTAGTTTAGCAAGCATGTATAAAGAGTTCACCACTGTGGCACAGTTGTGAATGGACAAATAAAAGCTGAGGGGATGTGTTAGTCTGTTTGCGTTGCTATAAAGAAATACCTCACATTGGATAATTTATATAGAAAAGAGGTGTATTTGGCTCACAATTCTGCAGACTCTACAAGAAGCATGGCACCAGCATCTGCTTCTGGTGAGGACCTCAGAAAGCTTCCATTCCTGGAAGAAGACCAAGAGGGAACAGCTGCGTCACATGATGAGAGAATAAGTAAGAGAGATGCCATGCCATGCTCTTTTCAACAATTAGCCCCTGCAAGAACTCATAGGATGAGAACTCACTCATTACCATTGAGGAGGGCAACAAGACATCCATAAGGGATTTACCTCCATGACCCTAACACCCTCGATTAGGCCCCACCTCCAACACTGGGGAACACATTTCAACATGAGATTTAGAGCAGACAAAACACCTAAACCATATCAGACGAGTAACGGAAATACTGAGAAAAACCCATTCACACCCCAGTCCCATCCTAAGCACAAGGTAACAGCAACCAATATCTGGAGGAATTTAAAGTTCATGCCACACTTAACGTAAAAACAGCAACAACAAAACCCAAATTCCATTCAATTCCTGACTACATTGATTCAATCCCTTACACTAAGGGTCTGACAAAATAAGACATGTACTCATTGCCAGGCTAAATACTATTTACTTCTATATCTAATGTTCTTCTATAAATGATGTCTGGCATTCAATCAAAAATTATAATAAACATCAAAAAAGCAAGTGTAAAAAACATTGCCAGAGATAACGTAATCAAAAGAACCAGCCTCAGTGATAACCTATTTGTTGGAACTTTAAAACAGGAATTTAAAACTAAATATTAATATATTAAAGGCAAAAGGAGTATAATGATAGATGGAAATTTGGATATATGTAAATAAATTAAGAGTGTCAGAAATGGTAAAGATTAAGGTAAACATAAAATATACTATTTTCACATTTCTAATTGCTTTAAAAGATAATTCATAAGTTCAAGGTCTCCATAATTTGGAGAAAGCACAGTCTATGCTCTCTCCCACTGAATGTAGTTATAAAACCTTGGTTAAGTGTGTGACTTTCTATTCAAGGATTCTGAAAAGTAGATAGTAGCAGGAAGATTGGAGCAGTAGACCGTAATTTAAAGTATTACCAATCCAGCGATGAGTTTACCATTGTCTACCTCCTCTGCTATCCTCCAGCCTAGACTTAATGCAGCCCAAAACCTGCAAGTGGGAATTGGCATGAACAGAGAAAGTTTTAGGAAAAACCCTCTAGTTATCACTCAAGAACCAGGGAAGTGGCCGGGCGCGGTGGCTCAAGCCTGTAATCCCAGCACTTTGGGAGGCCGAGACGGGCGGATCACGAGGTCAGGAGATCGAGACCATCCTGGCTAACACGGTGAAACCCCGTCTCTATTAAGAAATACAAAAAACTAGCCGGGCGAGGTGGCGGGCGCCTGTAGTCCCAGCTACTCGGGAGGCTGAGGCCGGAGAATGGCGTGAACCCGGGAGGCGGAGCTTGCAGTGAGCTGAGATCCGGCCACTGCACTCCAGCCTGGGCGACAGAGCAAGACTCCGTCTCAAAAAAAAAACAAAAAAAAAGAACCAGGGAAGTATCTTTCGAATGCTCAAAATGGGGAAAATTAACATTTTTAAAATGTCTCAATTTTCTCACAGTCAAGTCCCCAAGCAATACTGTATAAGTGGCAGCAGTGGCAACAGAAGCAGAAACAGGGGCTGGTAAGGGCCAAAAACTCCAAGAGAGTGGAACTATCCTTTCAAATGAGAGGACCTGTGGTCCAGAAAAGACAGCCTGAACCTGCATTGCATTTCTTCCTCTGTCCTTCCACAAGCTGGTGCCAAATGTGGGCATAGTCATGGGAAATGCACAGCAGTGTGGGAGTAAAGACAGCCTTAGCTACTGAGCCAGAGGACCAAAAAAGGGAGACACAGGGAACCAAAAGCACCTGTAAGATTATAGAAAGCAAGAGAGAGCATATCAGGATAGAAAATCCATAACGTTGTTTATGAAATCATGCGCATGTGTGAATTAGACCCTGAAAAGCATAATGTCAACTTTGAAAGCTAAGTGAGAAGGTAGTCTGCATTCAAGTCCCAGATGGAACACTTGGTGGTACACACACGGGACCAGTACCCATCATACTTCAAAAACTTTGAAAGTGGAACTAACATTGAAATCACAACCCACAGAAGGATGGTTAAAACTTGAGATCTGAACCTGACAGAGGTGACTGCTTGCAAGAGCCAAAATATCAAGATTTTCCATTAGATTTAAACAAAACCCAGACTCTTGCAACATGATATTTTAAATGTTCAAGATGAAATCCATAACTACTCGGTATATAAAGAACCAAGAAAAGGTAAACTTGCATAGGAAAAATAATCCACACACGTCAATGACCAAATGACAGAGACATTGGAATTATCAGACAAAGCAGCTATTAAAAATTGTTTGTTTAAAGAAGCTGTTATAAAAATGTCTCAAAAAGTAAGGATGAATGAATGAAAAATATAAACCTTAGCAAAAAAAGATACAAGAACATAATGTAATTTTTTGAACTGAGAAATACAATTAAAAAACATAATAGGCCGGGCACAGTGGCTCACGCCTGTAATCCCAGCACTTTGTGAGCCCGAGTTGGGCGGATCATGAGATCAGGAGTCCAAGATCAGCCTGGCCAACATGGTGAAACCCCATCTCTGCTAAAAATACAAAAATTAGCCAGGCATGGTGACATGGGCCTGTAAATCCCAGCTACTTGGGAGGCTGAGGCAGGAGAATTGCTTGAACCCAGGAGGCAGAGGTTGCAGTGAGCCAAGACCATGCCATTGCACTCCAGCCTGGGTGACAGAGTGAGACTACATCTCAAAACAAAAAAATTATTTGAATAAATTGTGGATGAAAATTCCCCAAAGTTGGTGGAAGACATAAACCTGTAACTTCAAGAAGCTCAATGAACCCCCCACCCGAAAATATAAGCCTAAAGAAACCCATGCCCATCATAATCAATTTGCCAAAAACTAAAAACAAAGAAAAAAACCTTAAAAGCAGGCAGAAAGAAATAGCACATCACCTTTAGGGAATAATGATGTAAATGACTAGATTTCTAGTAAATAACCATGGAGATCAGCATTTCAAAGAGATGAAAAAAAATAACTGTCAACCCCAAATTCTATATTCAACATAAATATTCTTCAGAAATAAAGGTGAAATAAAGTCATTTTCAGATGTAGAAAAATGAAGAGAATCTGTAGTCAGCAGACCTGTCATAAAAGAACTGCTAAAGAAACTTGGTAAATCAGGAATGAAGAAAGTAGAACAGATATAACAAGTATCTGGGTAAACATAATAGAACAATCTTCTCTTCTTGAGTCTTTTAAAATATGTTTGATGGTTAACTATTCTTTAAACATTAGGTGGAATTCTGTAGCAAAATTCTCTGAGCCTGGAGATTTATTTTTATGGAGTTTTGAAATTAGGAATTCAGTTTTCTTAGGAGTTATAGGGCTATTTGAATTATTCATTTCATATCAAGTGAGCTGTAGTAGTTTTTGCTTTTTGAGGAATTGGTTCCTTTTATCTCAGTTGTCAAATTTATGTGTGTACAGTTTTTCATAGTTTCCCTTATTATCCTTTTGCTGTCTGCAGGATCTGTAGCAATATCTCCTGTTTCATTCCTGATACTGGTAATTTGTGTCTTCTGGCTCTCTTGTTTTTATTTTACAGACTTGTTACAAGTTTTTTTCCCCAATATTATTAATCTTTTCAAAGAGTCAGCTTTTTACTTTGAAACAGTGTTCTTCTCTATTGATGTTATAGTTTCAATTTCACTGATTTCTTCTGCTTATCTTTAATATTTTCTTCCTTCTGCTTGCATTGGGTTTATCTTGCTCTTCTTTTTCTAGGTTTCTGAAGTTAGAGCTTAGATGATTAATTTAAGACTTTTATACTTTTCTATTGTATGTCTTTAGTGCTATAAAGTTCCCTCTCAGCACTAATTTAGCTGTGTCTCATGAAATTTGATATGTTTTATTTTTATTTTAATTCAATTCAATGTTTTTTTTTTATTTCCTTGAGTCTTCTATTTGATCTGTAGATTTGTTAGAAGAATGTTGTTTAGTTTTCAAGTGTTTGGAATTTTTCTGTTATTTTTCTGTTATTGGTGTCTAATTTGATTTCACTGTGGTTGCAGAACACACTCTGTATGATTTCAATTTTTTAAAATTGGTTGAGGTTTATTATATGGCCCAAGATATGGCCTCTCTTGGTAGATGTTCTGTGGGTACTTGAAAATAATGTTTATTCTGCCGTTATTGGGTGGAGCGTTCTACAAATTTTGATTAAATCTTGTTGATTGGTTGATTGTATTGTTGATTTTTACATGGCCTTGCTGATTTTCTGTCTAGTTTTTCCAACAAATGTTAAGAGAGTGTTGTTGAATTCCCCAACTATAGTAGTGGATTTGTCTATTTCCTCCTTTTTTTTTTTTTTTTTTTTGCTTTGCATATTTTACAGCTCTGTTGTTTCATGCATATGCATTTAGGACTACCATGACTTCTTAGTGGATCAACCCACTGGTCATTATATAATGTTTCTTTCTTTCCTTCATAAATATATATATTTTTGGCTCTGAAGTCTACTTTATCTGATATCAATAAAGGCACTCCTGATGTCTTTTTATCCCTCCTTTCATTTACAACGTGCTGCTATTGTTATATTTGAAGTGAGTTTCTTATACACAGTACATGGTTGGATCATGATTTTAATCTCTAATGGCAATCTTTGTTCTTAATCAGTATATTCAGACCATTTACATTTAATGTAACTATTACTTTGTTAAGACTTGTCAATTTATTTTTTGTTTTTTGTTTATCTTCTATATTTTTCTTCTCCATTTTCTTGTTCCTATATTCTTGTGGGCTACTTGAACAATTTTCAGAACTCCATTTTGTTTTATCTAGTGTGTTTGAGTATTTCTATTCACAGTTATCTTAAAGTAGTTTAAAATACTTTCACTATATGTATCATTACACATGCATAACTTATTGCAATTTACTGGTGTCATCATCTAACCACTTGGAGTGAAGTGTAAAAGCTTACCTCTATTTACATCCTTTCACATTGTTACTTACAATATAATTTTCTTGTATAGTTCATCTATGTACAATTAGAATCATATGAGACTATTATAATTTTCACTTCAACTGTGAAGTATAATTTAGAAAACTCAACAGGAACCGAACAATCTATTTTATTTACCCATATTTTTACTTACTGTGTACTTTCTTTCTTCCTGATGCTGCAAGCTTCCTTTTTAATCATTTTATTTTTTAAAAGAACTATCTTTAGTCTTTCTTTTAAGATAGGTCTGCTGGTGACAAATTCTTTTAGTTTCCCTTCATTTGAAAAGTTTTGATTGCCCCTTCATTCCTGAAGGATATTTTCAGTGGGTATAGGATTATGTGTTGACAGTTTTTAGTTTCAGCACTTGGGAATATTGTGCCACTGTTTTCTAGACTTCATTTTTTTTTTTTTAAATGAGAAATCGTCTCCATTCCGTTTTTTTTTTTTTTTCTCTCTATAGGAAAGGTGTTATTTTTCTCTCACTGCTTTGAAGATTTTTTCTTTGCATTTATTTTGCAAAAGTTTAATTATGATGTGTCTTAGCATGGATTTATTTGAGTTTATTCTTTTCAGGTTTGTTTAGCTTCTTAAATGTGTAGGTTAATGTCTTTGACAAATTTGGGAAGTTTTCAGCTATTATTCTTTAAGTACTTTTTCAGCTCTACCTTCTTTCTTCTCTCCTCTAGGACTCTTATTACATTAATGTTACATATTTTGTTTTAGTCCTACAGGTCTTTGAGGTTCTATTCCTTTTTCAATCTATTTTCTCTTTTTGTTCAGATTGGGTAATTTTTATTACTCAATCTTTCAGTTCACTGATTCTTTCCTCTGTCCCCTCCATTTTGCTGTTTAACCCATCCACTGAGATGGTTATTTCAGTTATTGTGTTTTTCAGTTCTAAAATTTATAATTTTTTCTTTACATTCTCTATTTTTTTTTTTTTTGAGAATTTCTATTTCTTTTCTGAGTCTTTCTACTTTTTCACTTTTTGGATGCATGTTTGTAATTGCTTCTTGAAGTATTTTGTATGATGGATACCTTTACATAGTTGTCAGATAATTCTAAGAGCTACGTTATCTTGTTGTCGGTGTCTCCAGATTGCCTTTTTTCACTCAGTTTGAGATTTTCTTTCTTTTTTTTTTCTTTTGTATACCATATAATTTTTGAGGGAAACCTGGGGAATTCTATATTATGTTATGAAATTCCAAGTATCATTATTTAAAAGCTCTGCTTTAGCCAGCTGTATCTGACATCACTCTGGGAGGGGAAGGGTGATAGAGTCTTATCACTGACAAAAAGGGTTAGACATCCAGATCTCCCATTTGGCCTCTGTTGACACTTAAGAGAAGGCACCCTTTACTGTGAGAGGTGAGAGAGTTCTGGATCCCCATTAGGCTTCAGCTGATACCTCTCTGGCTGGGAGGGGTAGGAGTGCTTTGTTTTTGCTCCTACAAGACCGCCACTGACACCTTGAGGTGGAGGAATGGCCTCATTACCACTGAGAGGTGCCAAAAGTCCTGACTTTTCACTAGGCTCTCTCCAACACGACCCCAGTAAAGAACTGGAGGAGCACTCCATTAAAGCCAGTTGGGAATAGAAGTCCAGGCTTCCCACTTGATCTCCACTCACACCAAAAGCTGACGGTCTCACTACCAACTGGTGAGGATGAAAGTAACTCCCTACTTGGTCTTTTCTGACACAATCCTGGTTACAGTTTGGGCCTATTTGTTACAAGCTACAAAGGTGGACGTCTAGCCTACCCACACTTTATTTGTTTGTATGAATGGTTGTAGGACAATCGCTTTTCCTGTTGTGTTTGGCTGGGGCACAACAGTTATTGTCTAAAAGTTTCTGTCCTGCTATGCTGCCTCTTTCCTAGTCCTTTGGTTAGAGAGGCAATGCTTTTATTTGGAACACTTTTATTTTGTCTGTACCCATTAGTGTTTCTGAGTTGGTGACTTCTCTGGCTCCAAGTCTAGGATATATGAGACAAGAGAAAATCCTGGGAGCTCAGTACCATGTCCTATCTTTTCCAAAGTCTTTTTATGTTTGTTTTGTATATAAGTTCCAGGGTTTTAGTTGTACTTAGCAGGGGAAACAGGATAAAGTATATCTGCTTCATCATCTAAGAAATGAAAGTCTTCTACAAATGTTTAAGAACTGAAATCATTCAAAGTATATTCTCTGGTCACAAAAGAATAAACCTAGAAATAAATTTTAAAAAGATATCCAGAATTTACCCAAACATTTGAAAATCAAGAAATGTACTTCTAAATAAATCATGAGACAATAGAGACATCACAAGGAAAATTAAAATATTTTGCGTTTAATACAATTAGAAGCATAAGATAACAAAATTTGTTAAAGGCAGCTAAAGCAGTGCTGAGAGAGAAATTTATAGCACTCAAATGCATAAATCAAAAAAGAGAAAAAGTCACAAATCAATCATCTAAGCTCACACCCCCAAAAAATCTAGAAAGAGTAGAGGAAACTAAACTCAAAATACCAAAATGAATGAAATAATAAAAGTAAGAAAATTAATAAATAGTTTAATTTGGGTTTAACCCATTTAACCCAGGAATGTAAAGCTGGTTCAAAATTTGAAGACCATAGAATACTGATAAGAAACTTTGAGGTCCCAGTATACTTCTTAGTTTCCCTAAAATCATCACCATAGGCAGCTTTCTACTCTGCTGAGGCAGTCGACTACCTTTTTTTTTTTTTTTTTCATAAACAATCTCCTCCTCAGGCACTTTTACTGGTAAGCCTTAGTGCTTATTGACAAAAAAAAGAAGGAGCAAATCCTTCCTTTATTTCCAAGAAATAGGAGAGTTTATGAAGATGTGCAGTGTAGTAGATTATCAGAAAGGATAGACAGAGTTCCTGCTGAACCCTGTGTAATGGACCAGCCTAGGATGGTGGTGAAAAAAATGTGTTTTTGGTAGAGAGGGGGACACTATTTGCAAAACACTCTGGACTCAAGCCTGGGGTTAATGCAATTCTTCTGAGCCACTTTTAGTGTATATGAATTAATATAGGTAACAATATAAAATTATTTCAAAAGCTTATCTTTGAAAAAATGTATCATAATATGATCATGCAGTCATTTGGTAAATAAAAAAATGCCTATTTCAAAAGAAAAATACTTTTGATAATTAAGACAATATAATGAAAAATTACAGAAAACTATTTAAATGAAGGAACATTCATAACTTTCCTTATTATATATTTCAATGTAAATAAGCAAAATAAATTACACTTTTGTCACTTTTAGGTTTAAAAAATGTTAAGCCAGGTGTGTTGGCTCACACCTGTAATAGCAGCACTTTGGGAGACCAAGGTAGGATGCTTGCTTGAGCCTAGGAGTTTGATATCAGTGTGGGCAACATAGTGAGACCCGTCTCTACAAAAATTAAAAATAAAAGTAAATTGGGCAGGTGTGGTGGCACGTGCTTACAGTCTCAACTACTCAAGAGAATGAGATGGGAGGATTGCTTGAGCCGAGGAGTTGGAGCTACAGCAAGCTCCACTCAGCCTGGATGACAGAGCAAGAGTCTGTCACAAACATAAATAAATAAGTAAAGATGGAAAAAAAGTTAAAATAAATCTAGTTTTTTCAAAGCAAAATAAAAAATATTCAAAGACCAATAAAGTAATTCATCATAACAGTAAACAAACTTATAAAAATATTTAATTATCTCACTTGATACAGCAAGAACATTTGACAAGATTCAATATTCATTCATGTTAAAAACTCTCAGGAAACAGGAAGAGAAGAAAAATTCCTGAAACCGATAAAGGGCATCTACAAAAAGCCTATAGCCAGCAGATCTCTAAAAGATTTCTGTATTATACTAAAAGATGAAAAAATTAATGTTTACCCCCTATGGTCAAGAAAAATAAAGGCATGTTCAATTGTTCGATCAGACCTCTCTCTTTCAACACTGTAGTAGACAAAATTTTCAAACAATCTAATAAAAGTTTCTAGAACAAATAGGTGAGTTTAGCAAAGTCACAAGATATAGGGTCAATGTACAAATATCAGTTATATTTCTGTTTGCTGGCAATGAAAAATTGGAAAATCAAATTAAAAAAATCTTATCACTTACAATAGCACCAAAGACATAAAATACTTGCATATATATAAATCTAACAAAATACTTACCAGATCTGTATGCTGAAAATATAGCTTCATTGTAATATTGATTTTATAGATAAAAACTACAAACTAGGTAAATACCAATAATAGAGGACTGGTTGAATAATCTATGGTTCTTTCAAATAAAAAAGCACTATTCAACAATTTAAAAAGACATCATAGATTACTATTTATCAAAATGTGCTTTCAATGTGTTATGTTTAAAAAGCAAGTTTTAAAATATGCAGTAAAATTTTGTTTAAAACTAAATATGTTTATGCATAGAGATGAGCTGCAATAAATACACATCAACACTAAAATAACAATTGTCTCTAAGATTATCAGTATTTAGAATTTTTTTATCTATTTGCTTACTTGCTTTTCCTCATTTTTATACATGAATATATGTAGCTTGTCATGAAAACAAACAATAATTATTTAAATACATTACATTTTGTCTCCATCAGCTCTCTTGTATGGTTTAGAAGAAGTGTGAGAATGAGATACATGCACCAACTTTCTAAATTTCTCCTCATCCTTCTTATCTTCATCTAAGTAGCTCTCTAGATAAATTTGGCCCCAAACTTATCACTAAACTAAGTAGAGATTTGGATAATTTCATTTGACCTTCATATTTTCAATATTCTAGGATCTCAATTACATTTCCTGTTTCTCTGAAACACTTTAAGATCCCTTTATATTTTGACATTCATATGCAATTTTGCCATTTTGAATTTCTCTTTTTACCCTCATTACATTTGGTGTAATAATGTGCCACATCACTAATTTCAACAGTAGTTTTAATCAAACAATAGTATAAATGCTCACATTTTCATCTGCATTTTAAAATATCACTAAGTATTCATATCATGTATATATATTTATTCAGGTACTGCTAAGGAATGTAATTTCTGTTTTACTTGTACAGTCTGCTTTGAAGAAAATAACTAATTTACATCTTGAAATTATTATTATGTTAAAATGTTCCTGAGCAGAAATCAGATCCTGAACCATCAACAAAGTCTTCTGCCTGATCCTTTTTCTAAAAGTCCCCTATCCTCCCATCCCCTTTAAAGGACTGTAGAAATCATCGCACACTAGTAAGTTGCTGACCTAGGAGTCTATCATGTGATGCTGAAATTGAATAAAAAATCAAGTATTGATAACTGAGCTAATCATGACGGATCTGCAGCATAGCACATCTGCAGCATAGCATAGCATTTAGGACAACAGGCACTAGCGTCATACTGCTTGATTTCCAAATCCTGACTTACGGACCAGGGGACCTTGGAAAAGTTACTCCATCTCTCTCAGCCTCCATTTCTACTCCTATAAAATAGAGATAATGCCAGTACATTTTTCAGAGGAATGATATGAAGATAAGTTGAATCAGTGCTTGAAACATATTGAGGACTCAATAAATATTATCGATTATTATTTAATGAACTAGTGGTTTGGGGTGGGGAGTTTTCAGGATACAGTGTAATAAACATTAGATTAAGGGGCCCTAATTAATCTAATGACAGCTACCTGACAAAATGGTCTGACATTTACTTACTGAGTACTGGATTCCACATATCAGTGCTAAATGCTATTGCATAGGCTGGGTGCAGCAGCTCACGCCTGTAATCCCAGCACTTTGGGAGGCTGAGGTGGGCTGATCGTCAGGTCAGGAGTTCGAGACCAGCCTGGCCAACATGGTGAAACCCCATCTCTACCAAAAATATAAAAAATTAGCCGGGTGTGGTGGCACATGCCTATAATCCCAGCAACTCGGGAGGCTGAAGCAGGAGAATCACTTGAACCCAGGAGACGGAGGTTGCAGTGGGCGGAGATGGTGCCACTGTACTCCAGCCTGGGTGACTGAATGAGACTCTGGAAAAACAAAAAACAAAAAACAAAAACAAAACAAAACAAAAAAACACCTTTGAGGATCAAAATTCAGAAGTCAAAAAGGTCATGAGAGACATAGCAAAAATACTAAATTTTGTGAAACATCCCCGGAAAACAATATGAGAAAAAGTGGCTACGCGTAATGCCTGTTTACTTCCTTCTAAACCTTGCGCCATTTACATTGTATTTAAATTGTCCTTGGAGAAAGCTATATCAAACTTTCCACACTAAATGAAAATGCAGGATAATTAGTTTATATTTGTGTTTGAAGTGATTGGAAGCAACTTATACATCAAGAGTATAGCTTCAAATTAGTAAAACTAAGTACTGTAAAGCACAATGCACATTAACAAAAGTACTTTTATCATTACATCCTTGATCTAAGATCAATTGTATGATAACATTCCCTTACCAAGTTTTTGGTTCTGACAAATATAAAACCAGAGGGATTTCTTGTCAAGGTAGTGTACTAAGATATCAGTGAAAACAAACACAAACGTCTTGCTCCAAACACAAATAAATACTAGATAAAACATTACAAAAGCATTTGTAAATGCATAATCAAGGTTTAAAATAAAAAGAATAAATCCCCGTGTACCAAAAAAAACAAGAAGAATCTCAAAGTCACAATGGTAAATGGCTGTTGAAATAGAGCAGCTTGTGGAGATCTAAGGAATAGAGTTGCATCTGGGAGTTTGGATTTTAACATCTACTCAGGAATAGCAAATAAGGACTCAGGCCCATGTAGAAAACTACAATTGAGTCCACTGCAGAAAGCCACATGCCACAAAAATATCTCTTCTATAAAATGGGTAACAGGAAAACTCTGCCTACTAGCCAAGGGAAGCAGCAAAGTATTTCATCATCTTCTTGGCACTGTGGATTATCGTAATAATAATACAGAGAATTGACTACACAAACGGGCCCCCAAGTCTGAATCATTCACGATGTGAGTTTTCAATTCACAATACTTGTATGTTATAGAAACCTGAGGCCAAATAACAATCACAAAAATAAGTCTGAAGAAAGCTAATTCTGTAGAGACCTCAAAAAGAGCCAAATTGATGTACAGGATTGGCTCTCTACAACCAAATGATCTAGGATGCCTACTGAAAGTAATTCCTTTGAAGACTGGTTGACATTGAAAAATTTCAAGAAAAAAACATATGAGTGAGAATTTGGACCTCCAGAACAATGAAGAATTCAGAATTTAAAAGGTACTTAGTTTAGCATCTTTTGAAGTCAACTAAAAGAAGAAAAGATAAAGGAAGGAATAAACAATATAGTAAGAATAAGTAGGCTTTGAAAATATATAAATAAGAATGCACATTGAAAAATGTAATTATTGAAATTAAAACTCAACGTATTAGTTAATATATTAGAGATAGCTGAAGAGAGTTAAATGAACTGGAAGATAAATCTGAGGGCATCACTGAAAATGCAGCAAAAAGAGAGAGAGAGATGGCAAATATGAAAGAGGTTAAGAGATATGAAAGATGGATTCAGAAGAGGCAACCCATGGCAATCAGGAATTTTAGAAGGTTACAAGATAAATGCAATCTTTAAGGTAATAACTGCCAGAAATGTTTCAGAATTAAAAAAAACTAGTGTCCCCAGATTCAAGTAGCATCTTAAATCTTTAGGAGGATAAGTTACAGCTAACCACACCTAGACACACTGTGGTGAAATTTCAGAACAAATAACAGCCAGAAAGAGAATAACGATTAACTGCAAAGGAAAGAAATGCCTGTTGGCTGTAGATATTGCATTACCAGTGAAATCTCAGAAAACAGTGGGATAATGTATTCATAGTACTAAGAAAAAATTAACAATCTAGTAAGCTATACACAGCTAAACTATCATCCTAAAGTGAGCATAATATAAAAACTTTAATAGACATATAAATCCTGAATTTATTACTGACAAACTAGCAGAATTACTAAATGATATGTTACCATGAGAATAAAATAGAAGCTAGAAGAAAAGTGTTAAATGCAAAAAGCACTGTAAATAAAGTGCTAAACACTTTGATAAATCTAAACATTATTTCCACTACTAGTACATAATACTTATAAAGCAATATGAGGCAGACGCTGTCATAAACATTTTACAACAATCCTGTGAGACAGTCACCTATTTAATCCTATTTTATAAATGAGAAAACAGAGAGGTTAAGTAACTTGCTCAGAGTCTGACTACAGAGACTGTGCTCATAATCATTTTGCTCTATTGTGTCTTCGATAAATGTCAACTATAAAAATTTCCTAATAAAAGTGATCATGATAAGGTGAAATCAAACATCTAAACAATAGTAACATGGAAAATGGAAAGTGTGAACTCAGAATTAAAGCAGCTTAAAGTCATTGTATTGTTTAGAAGGATTGAAATATTGATTAACTTTGGTTTGCGTTAAGTATAAAGAGTAAAAGTTTAAGGATAATGACTAAAATAATAGAAATAAAATGTGTAACAAACCAAGAGAGGGGGGAAAGGATTAAAGAATCCTTGATTGTTCCAATAAGCAGGTAAAGAGAAAAAATGAATTAAATAAATAGCAGAGTAAAAAGAAAAGACAAACTGAAGAGGAGAAATACCTCAAGATACTTAAATAATAAATGTGAACAGGTTAAATACAACTATTAAAAGAGAGATTCTCATACTGCATTTAAAATAGTGAGCCATCTGATACTTATAACAGATACATCTAAAACATAATAATACACAAAGTAAAAAGATGGAAAAATATATACGACTCAAATACTAAGAAAAGTTGCTTTAATGATATTAGTATCAGATGAAATCGATTATAGAATGCAAAGGATTAATAGAAATAAGAAGACATTTAGCAACAATAAAAAGAAAAATCCACCAAGAATAATCACAGTGATGTACTTCTATGTACTTGATAATATAGCATTAATATATATAAAGCAAAACATTAACCAAATGACAAAATTTTATAAATCCACAATTACAGTGGAAGACTTAATATACCTTACTAAGAAACTGATGGCTCAAGCAAACAAAGATTAGGAAACCTATGGAAGATTTGAATAACACTTGACAGGTACTCTCTGATAGACTCACATGGAACTTTGAACCCAAATAATAGAGAATTCACATTCTTTTCAAATACACATGTAGGATGCCACAAAGGACTGATCTGAGATTATTTTTGAGAGAAGGAGGCAGTGAAGTCTTTATTTCAGTTGGCCTTCATGTATTTTTATTCTAATTCCCCCAAAACTTTTAAGAACAATGTGCTCCTGTGCACATTTTAAGTTGAAGTTTTTTGTTATATGTGTAAATAGGTACAAGGAGTATTATTTTCCACACGGCGTAAAGAAAATAAAACTGCTAAACCATTCTTTATTGCTCACCATTGTCTACTTTAAATATACATAATTCCTGTTTTTCCTTGACCTTCTACATCCATTCCATTCCCTCCCTGGATTTTTATGCTTGAATATCTATAATTTATCCACATTAAAATGTGTACATAAATTAAAATTAATTTTTTTTATTAACACAAGGCTCTATGTGTTTTTATTCTGGATTGGGCTGTCATTACAATGATCCACATTACACAATTTTTAAAAACAATATACGTGTATTAAATATTTTGATGAAAAATTACTAAACCCCAAATTAAATTTTATTGCAAATGCATCTCTTAATGTGTTGGTTGAAAATGGGGTTTTAATTAATTCATGTATCTCAGGATGAATATTACTTTTTGCTAGAGATAGAGTTCAGTATCAATTCTATTCTTCTTTTAACATTTTTGTATTTGCCAGGACTAAGAAATTGGGTTTATATAAACAAGTACTAGAAAGAGTTTGGTATAACAATGTCACTCTACTCCTTGAACTCTTTCTGAGTTACATGCCAAAATCACTTAACATATTTCATCACAAATTATTTTTTGTACACTCTTGATGATAGTGTAAATTAATGCAGTCATTATGGAAAATAGCATAATATGTAGTATAGAGGTTTCTTTAAAGATTAAAAATAGTACTACCATATGATCCAGTAATCCCACTACTGGGTATATACCCAAAAGATTTAAAATCAGTAGGTTGAGATACCTGCCCTCCCACATTCATTGCAGCATTATTCACAATAGACAAGAAATAGAATCAACCTGTGTCCATCAATGGATGAATGGATAAGGAAAATGTGGTACATATCCATAATGGAATAGTATTCAGCCTTTAGAAAGAAAGAAATAGTGTCATTTGTGGCAATATAGATGAACCTGGAGGACCACATATTAAATGAAATAAGCCAAAGACAGAAAAATAAATACCACATGACCTTACTTAAATGTGGAATGTAAAAAGTCAAACTCACAGAAATAGAGTAAAATGGTGGTTACCAGAGGCTAGAGGGTTGGCAGTGGGGGACTTAGGAGATGTTGGTCAAAGAATATAAAATCCAGTTAGACAGAAGGAGTAAGTCCAGAAGATATATTGTATATCACAGTGGCTATAGTTGATGACAACATATTGTATATTTAAAAATATACAATTTGAACATTTTAACTGTCTCACCACAAAAAATAATAAGTATGTAGGGCAGCGTACATGTTAATTATCTCAAAGTATACATTTTCAAAACTTCATGTTGTACACAATAAATATATATCTTTTTTTGTTCGTTTTTGAGACAGTGCCTCACTCTGTTGCACAGGCTGGAGTGTAGTGGTGCCATCGTGGCTCACGGCAGCCTCAACTTCTTGGGTTCAAGCGATCCTCCCACCTCTGCCTCCTAAGTAGCTGGGACTACAGGTGCGCACCACTATGCCCGGCTAATTTTTGTATTTTTTGCAGAGACGAGGCCTCACTATGTTGCCCAGGCTGGTCTTGAACTCCTGGGCTCAAGCCATCCACCCATCTCAGCAATCTAAAGTGCTGGTATTACAGGCATGAGCCACCACACCGAACTTCAATAAATATATATCAATTTTGTCCATTAAAATTAATGAATTAATTAAAATTATTTTTAGTGATCTATCAGTGGGCAACTTTATTAAGTCATCCTGAAATCTTTTGTCAGGCAAATCAATTTCAGGAGAGAATGCATAAGAAGGGGATATAGAAATAAACACAAAGTGCCTACGTAGTCCTGTGAGTAAATTCACCTAAATTCAGATATCACTGCTTTACTTCACCATCTTAAAACTTAAATTTTCTGTAACAGAATTTTTTAATTAAAAAATAAAAAAAACCTGAGCAAAATATCAACATTTATTAATTTGAGATGTGGGGATACAGGTGTGTCAATTCTAGTACTTTCTATACTTTTCTGTGTATTTAAAGTATCTCATTTAACATAATATAAGAATACCTTGGAGATACTGTGAGCTTGGTTTTAGACCACCAAAACATTCACAACTCACATGAATTTTTTGGTTTCCCAGTTCACATAAAAGTTATGTTTACACTATACTGTAGTCTATTAAGTATGCAATAGTATTATGTATTTAAAGATAATGTACCTACCCTAATTTAAAAATACTTTATTCCTCAAAAATGCTAACAATCATCTGAGCCTTCAACGACTCTTAATCGTTTTGCTGGTGAAGGGTCTTGTCTCCATGTTGATGGCTGCTGACTGATCTGAGTTGGGTGGTTGCTGAAGGTTTGGGTGGCTGTGGCAATTTTTAAAAATAAGACAACAATGGCATTTGCCACATTGATGGACTCTTTTCATGAAAGATTTCTCTGTAGCATGTGCTGCTGTTTGATATTATTTTACCTACAGTACATCTTTCAAAATTGGAGGCAATCCTCTCAAACCCTGCTGCAGCTTTATCAATTAAGTTGATATGATATTCTAACTCCTTTGTTGTCATTTCAACAGTCTTCACAGCTCTTCACCAGTAGTAGATTCCATCTAAAGTAACCACTTTCTTCTCTCATCCATAAGAAATAAGGCCTCATCTGTTAAAGTGTTATAAGATTGCAGCAACTCAGTCAAAACTTAAGGCTCCACTTCTAGTTCTCTTGCCATTTCCGCCACATATTCAGTTATTTCCTTCATTGTAGTCTTGAACTCTCAAAGTCATTCATGAGGGTTGAAATCCACTTCTTTCAAACTCCTGTTAATGCTGATATTTTGACCTCTTCCCAAGAATCACAAATGTTCTTAATGGCTATGGAATAGCCATCTGGAATGGTGAATTCTTTCCAGAAGGTTTTCAGTTTACTTTGCCCAGATTCATCCAAAGAATCTATGTCAGCTATAGCCTCATAAAATGGTTTTCTTAAATAATAAGACTTGAAAGTAAAAGTTACTCTTTGATCCATAGGCTGCGGAATTGTTGTTGTGTTAACAAGCATGCAAACAACATTCATCTTGTACATCTCCATCAGAGTTCCTGGGTGACCAGCTGAATTGCCCACAAGCAGTAATATTTTGAAAGGAATCTTTTTTTTTTTTTTTCTGAGTAGTATGTCTCAACAGTGGGTTTAAAATATTCAGTAAATTATGCTATTAACACCTGTACTGTCATTCCTGCTTTGTTGTTCCATTTATAGAACACAGGCAGAGTACATTTAGCATAATTCTTAAGAGCCCCAGCATTTTAGGAATGGTAAGTTAGCATTGACTTCAACTTAAAGTCACTAGCTGTGTTAGCACCTAAGAGAGTCAGCTTGTCCTTTGAAACTTTGAAATCAGGTATTGACTTCTCCTCTCTATTTATGAAAGTCCTGGGTGATATCTTCTAATAGGCTGTTTCATCTACATTGAAAATCTATCGTTTAGTGTAGCCATCTTTGTCAGTGATCTGATCTAGATCTTCTGGATAAATTAATGCAGCTTCTACATCACCACTTTCAGCTTTGTCTTGCACTGTGTTATGTAGACTTCTTTCCTTAAACCTCATAAACCAACCTTTGCTAGCTTCAAGCTTTTCTTCTGAAACTTTCTCAGCTGTCTCATCCTTTATAGAATTGAAGATAATTTGGGCCTTGTTCTCAATTAGGCTTTGGCTTAAGGGAATGTTGTGGTTGGTTTAATCTCCTATCCAGTCCATTAGAATTTTCTCCATATCATCAATAAGGGTATTTCACTTTCTTATCACTGGGGTAGCACTTTAATTTCCTTCAAGAACTTTTTCTTTGTGTTTAAAACTTTGCTGACTCTTTGGTGCAAGAGGCCTAGCTTTCAGCCAGTCTTGGCTTTCAACATACCTTCCTCACTAAGCTTAATCATTTCTGGCTTTCTAAAGTGAGAATCATGCAACTCTTCCTTTTACTTGAACACCTAGAGGCCATTTTAGCATTATCAATTGGCCTAAATTCAATATTGTTGTGTCTCGGGGAATAGAGAAGCCTAAGGGGAAGGAGAGAGACAAAAGAATGGACTGTTGGTTGGTGAAGTCAGAACACACACGAGTTTTGTCATTTTATATCTGCACAGTACATGGTACCCCAAGACAAATAGTAACATCAAAGATCACTGATCACAGATCATTGTAACAGATATAATAATAATGAAAAAATTGAATTATTGTGACATAACCAAAATGTAGTACAGACATGAAGTGAACACACGCCATTGGAAAAAAAAATGACATCACAGATGTGCTCAAAGTTTCCACAAACCTTCAATTTGTAAGACAAAACAAAAAAATGCAACTTCTGCAAAGTGCAATAAAGTGAAGTGCAATAAAATGGGAGTATGCCTATAATTCATTCCAACTTGATAATGGTTAAAAGGACCAAATAAGAACATTTTGCTCAAGTCTTAGTACGAGCCCCACTCATTGTGTAGCACATCTGTTTTTTTTTTTTTTTTTGCGACATTCTATTGCTTTGATTTCTCAGATTTCACTGTAAATTTCAAAATGCATTATTTAAAATAATCATTTAAAATCCACTGAATTGTGTATAGAGAATGTGGAGGCCTTTTAAGTTTGGAAGTCCCAGATATGGCTGATGTTCATTTATGTTTGCTAGCCTCCACCATTCCATATCCATCCACTCATACCTACACCCACACACTCTGAAAATAATCTTCGGGAAGGATCTTTGAGAACAAGGCTATAGTCAAAGTTTGGTAACCAGGATATCTGGATTAGGATGTGAAGGGGTTGAGGCAGAGTGTAGTATGACAGTGAAACTATCTAGCCTGAAGGTGGTAGCATAAACAGTAAATGCTAAATTTGATCACACAGGTTAGACTACTAAATTATAGTCAAGTAAAGAAGTGTTCATTGAGTAGCTACAACCTCAAGGCTGTATGAATATCACTGCAAAGTCAGCCTATTCCGTGGGAAAATGTACAGACCTAGGAGTCTGAATGACTTGGGTTCAAATTCTGATTATCCTGGCACATACTAGCTGAGTAAGCTCGAACACATTGCTTAATTTCTGCAAAGTTTAGTTTCATCACTTGTAACAAGGGGGTTATAGCATCTATGTGAGAAGTTTGTTGCAAGGATTAAATTAAGTGAGATTATTTTACGTAATAGGTCCTGGTCAAGTCTAGCACAGAGTAAGCATTTATTCAAAACATGTTTCTTACACCTACAGTGAACTCATTTTTGACATACGTGCCAAGAACATACACTAGGGAAAAGACAGTCTCTTCAATAAATGATGCTGGGAAAACTGGGCATCCATATGCAGAAGAATGAAACTAGACCCCTATGTCTTGCCATATACAAAAATCTAACCAAAATGGATTAAAGACTTAAATCTAAGACCTCAAACTGTGAAACTGCTACAAGAAAACATTGGTGAAATTATCTAGGACATTGATCTGGGCAAAGATTTCTTGAGTAATACCCAATAAGCACAGGCAACCAAAGCAAAAATGGACAAGTGAGATCACATCAAGTTAAAGAGGCTTTTCTGCACAGCAAAAAAATATTATCAACAAAGTGAAGAGACAATTCACAGAATGGGAAAGAACATTTGCAAACTACCCATCTGACAAGAGATTAATAATGAGAATATATAAGGAGCTCAAACAAATCTATAGAAAAAAATCTAATAAACAAATTAAAATGGGTGAAAGATCTGAATAGGATTTCTTAAAAGAAGATATACTAAAGCACACAGACATATGAAAAGGTTCTCAACATCATTGATCATTAGAGAAATACAAATCAAAACTAAAATGAGATATCATCTCACCCTAGTTAAACTGGCTTATACCCAAAAGACAGGCAATAACAAATGCTGGTGATGATGATGTGGAGTAAAGGGAACCCTTGTAACTGTTGATAGGAATATAAATTAGTACAACTACTTTTGGGAACAGTTTTAAGGTTCCTCAAAAAAACCTAAACATTGAACTATATGATTGAACTATATGATCCAGCCATCCCCCTGCTGGGTATATACCCAAAAGAAAGGAAATCAGTATATCGAAGAGATATCTGTACTCCCATGTTTGTTGCAGCACTGTTCACCGTAGCCAAGATTTGGAAGCAACCTGTGTCCATCAACAGATGAATGGATAAAGAAAACGTGGTACATATACATAATGGAGTACTGTTAACCCATTATAAAGGATGAGATTCTGTCATTTGCAACAACATGGATGGAACTGAAGATAATTATGTTAAGTGCAATAAACCAGGAACAGAAAGTTCTCACTTATTTGTGGACTCTAAAAATCAAAACAATTGACCTCATGAAGAGGCTTGGAAGGGTAGTGAGAGGGAGGTGGGAATGGTTAATGGATACAGAAAAATAGAAAGAATAAATAAGAGCTACTATTTGATAGCACAGCATGTGACTATAGTCAATAATAATTGTACATTTAAAAATAACTAAGAGAGTATAATTTGATTGTTTGTAACACAAAAGATACGTGCTTAAGCACGTATTTTGTCGTTTTATAAAGACATTTTTCATCATTTTAGGTATTGGAGGTAGAGAAGTTTACACAGATACATTTTGCCATTGGGGAATTTATGAGTTCTGGGTGGTCATATGCAGGCTTGGTATAGTGCGCTGGTTAAAGAGTTCCGTTATCCACTCTCTGGGCACAATTCCTGTATCTGCCACTTTTTAGATGTATAAACGTGGACAAATTACTTTACCTTTTTGTCCTCCACCCCTCAGCTGTAATAGTGTCCCTTGCGGGCTTGTTATAAGAATTAAAAAGGAATAATCCACATAAGATTTTAGCATTGTGCCTGGCACACATACTAAACATTCAGTTTATTTTACAGACACACACACACACACACGCACACACACACAACTTTATGCAAGACCTCAATCCCAACAAACTATGCCTACATGGCTATTATAGTTGTTTATTTAAAAAAATGCTGAATGGTTTAATTGACAACTAGGTCAGACAATCTTTTCTTGGTTTTGCTTCTCAAAGTAAGTTCTGCAGAGATCAGCAACATCAGTGTTACCTGGGAGCCTGTTAGAATTGCAGAATCTCAAGCCCCACCTCAGACCTACTGCATCAGAATCTGCACTTTCGCAACATGCTCAGGTGTTTCCTATGCCTCTCATAGTTTGAGAGTTGCTGACCTCCACCTCCACCTCCACTCTTGTTTTTACCACTAATTGCCTCACAGGCCTGTAGCAGACAGAATGTCTTCTAGTGTTTCCATGAAACCTACCATTGTGACCTTGGTGTCTTCTGGAAGTTCTTGGTGTCCTCTTGGGTCTGTCCAGCCTTCCAGTAGAGAGACTGCAAGATTTATATCTGGCTCCCCTCCAGCATTAAGCAAGGAAGGCCCTTGGTGTTAGTGTGGTCTCCCCAACTAGATTGTAGACTCCTTGAAGGCAAGGACTATGCTTTTATGTTTCATCTGTATCCTATCATTTCCCTCAAATATTCAGTGTAAATTATGTATCATTGTCTACCTTGGTGTCTTCATTATGATCATTTCAGCAGACCTTGGAGGGAGAGACTCTAACTGCTGTGGCTCAGGATAGCATTTCAGAGGGGGAATAAGGAAGAGTAGTTGCTCTGTGTCCCTAGCACTCCTGATTCCAGTCCAGAAAGCTGTCTTCCAAAGTGAGTAATGGCCCTAACAGAGCTGAGTGTGTCCTTGATGGTTTGCTTGTTAAACACATTGTCAGCAGGCCTGTTGGACCACCTGCCCTTGAGATCCAGAAATCCTCAGAATAACAAAAGTGGAGGCAGAGAGGGCACCAGTGGCTGGCATAAGTAGAAAGACTGAATAATTTGGAGAAAAATGTCTCTTCTTATTCTCTTCAGGCCCTGATAAAGCAGAGTGACAGAAGTGGGGGTAAGGGAGCTCTGCTTGGTTGAACATTGTGCTAAGCAACCACGTAAATTCTTATTTATTTTATCTAATTTGTTTCTTTAAATTTGATGTGATTTCTAGCTTGGAAGAAACTTCTGCATACGCTTTCCTGAATTCACCGACTGTTTACATTTACTCTCATTTGTTTTATGGTTTTATTATTCATTCGTATTCTCTCTTTGCATTATATATATACATATATATACATATATACACATATACATATATACATATATACACATATATACATATATACACATATATACACATACAGCGATTCAGAAAAAGGATTATATGTGTGTGTATATATATATATATTTGTGTACATGTATATAATTTCTTTTTCTGAACCATTGTAAGCTGGACACACTGTGCCACTTAACCCTTAAATGAGTCAATGTGTAATTCTTAAGAACATTCTCTTTTTTTATTATGGTAAATATACATAACATAAAATGTGGTATTTTAGCTAGTTTTAAGTGTCCAATTCAGAATGTGGTTTGTGACATTACCACTACCAATCTCTAGAACTTTTTCATCATCCAAAACTGAAACTCTGTAGCCATTAAATAATAACTCCCCACTCCGCTCTCTACATAGTCTCTGGCAACCACCGTTCTACTTTTGTCTCTACGAATTTGACTACACTAGGTCCTCATATACATGACATCATACAGTATTTGTTTTTGGGGACTGGCTTATTTCACTTAGTACAATGTATTCAAGGTTTATCCATGTTGTAGCATATGTCAGAATTTCCTTCCTTTTTTAGGCTGAATAATATCCATTGTGTCTATATACCTCATTTGGTTTATTCATTCATTTGTCAATAGATACTTGAGTGGAATTGCTGGATCATATGGTAGTTCTTTTTTTTTTTTTTTTTTTTGAGATGCAATCTCACTCCGTTGCCAGGCTGGAGTGCAGTGGCGTGATCTTGGCTCACTGCAACCTCTGCCTCCCAGGTTCAAGAGATTCTCTTAGCTCAGCCTCCTGAGCAGCTGGGACTACAGGTGCCTGCCACCATGCCCAGCTAATTTTTGTGTTTTTAGTAGAGATAGGATTTCACCATGTTGGCCAGGATGGTTTGATCTCTTGACCTTGGGATCCACCCACCTCGGCCTCCCAAAGTGCTGGCATTACAGGTATGAGCCACTACGCCCAGCCCTATTTTTAATTTTTTTGGGAAGCCACTATACTGTTTTCCATAAGAGCTTCACCATTTTACATTCCCACCAGCAGCATATAAGGATTCCAATCTGTCCACATCCCTGTCAACACTTGTTATTTTCTGTTACTTTGATAACAACATCATAATGGGTATAAAGTGGCATCTCATTGTGGTTCTGTTATGTATTTCCCAAATGATAGTGATGTTTAACATCTTTTTATGTGCTCGTTGACAATTTATATATATTACTTAAATTATATATTTTCTTTAGATTTATAAATTTTATTTTTTTTCCTAAGAGTTTTATCATTTTAACTCTTATGTTTAGGTCACTGATCCACTTTGAGCTAATTTTTGTACAATTGTCCCTCAGTATCCACAGGGGATTTGGTCCAGGACCACTTGTAGATATAAATCCAAAGACGCTGAAGGTTTTTTTTTTTTTTTTTGAGACAGAGTCTTGCTCTGTCACCCAGGCTGGAGTGCAGTGGTGTGATCTCGGCTCACTGCAAACTCCGCCTCTCGGGTTCACGTGCCATTCTCCTGCCTCAGCCTCCCGAGTAGCTGGGACTACAGGCGCCCGCCACAAGGCCCGGCTAAATTTTTTGTATTTTTAGTAGAGACGGGGTTTCACCGTGTTAGCCAGGATGATCTCGATCTCCTGACCTCGTGATCCACCCGCCTCGGCCTCCCAATGTGCTGGGATTACAGGCCTGAGCCACCACGCCCAGCCTCAAGTTCTTTACCTAAAATGGTATAGTATACCCCTGAGCCCACGGAAACCATGTACTGTACATGCTGTAAGGTAAAGGTTCAACTTCTTTCGCTTGTGGATATACAGTTTTCTCAGGTTCTCACTTGTATGTGGGAGCTAAAAAGTTGATTTCACCCAAGTAGAGAGTAGAATGATGATTACCAGAGGCTGGGAACGGGGCGCTAAAGAGAGGTTTGTTACTGGGTACAAACATACAGTTAGATAAAAGGAATACGTTCTAGTGTTTAATAGCAGAGTAGGGTAACTATAGTTAACAATAATTTATTGTATACTTCAAAATAGCTGGAAGAGAAGCTTCGAAATGTTCCCAACACAAAGAAATGATCAATGTTTGAAGTAATGGATGCCCTAAATACCCTTATTTGATCATTACACCTTGTATATACATATCAAAACATCTGACATACCTCATAAATATGTATGATTATTATGTATTAACAAAAAACTGTATTTTACCCATGGAATAGTCTTGGCATTTCTATCAAAATTCAATTGACTATAGATATGTGGGTTTATTTATGAACTCTTTTTATGATTTTACACACTTTTTTATTACTGTATCTTTTTAGTAAACTTTTAAAATGGCAAGTGTGACCCCTCCATCTTTGTTCTTTATTAAGATTGTTTTGCCTATTTGAGGTCTCTTTAAATTCCATATTAATTTTAGGATCGAAATTTCTATATATGCACAAAAACATTACTGGGATTTTTTTTGAGACAGAGTCCAGGCTGGAGGGCAGTGGCGCAATCATAGTTCACTGTAACCTCGAACTCCCGGCCTCAAGTAATCCTCCTGTCTCAACCTCCTGAGTAGCTAGGACTACAGGTGTATGCCACTACACTCAATTATTGGGATTTTGATAGAGATTGCATTTAACCTTTAAATCAGTTTGGAGAGTATTGCTGTCTTAACAATATTCTTTCAGTTCATGAATGCCAATGTCTTTTCATTTGTTTAATTCTTCTTTAATTTCTTTTAACAATGTTTGTAGTTTTTAGTGTACAAGTGTTGCACCACCTTGGTTAAATCTATTGCTAAGTATTTCTTTTTTTTTGATGCTATTATGGATGAAATTATTTTCTTGAATTTCTTTATGGATTGTTCATTTTTAGTGCACAGAAATGCAACTGATCTTTTAAAGATGATCTTGTATCCCGGAACTTTTCTTAATTTATTAGCACTAAATTTTTGTGGATGCTTAAGGATATGTAAGATCATGTTATCTGTGTTAGTTCATTTTCACACTGCTATAAAGAAGTGCCTGAGACTTGGTAATTCATAAAGAAAAGAGGTTTAATTGACTCACAGTTCTGCATGGCTGAGGAGGCCTCAGGAAACTGATAATCATGGTGGAAGGGGAAGCTGGCACCTTCTTCACAGGGCGGCAGGAAAGAGAAGAGTGAGGATCAAAGGGGGAAGAGCCCCTTATAGAACCATCAGATCTCATGAGAACTTACTATTACGAGAACAGCATGGGGGACACTGCCCCCATTATCCAATCACCTCCCACCAGGTCTCTCCCTAGACACATGGGGATTATGGGGATTACAAATCAAGATGAGATTTGGGTGGGGACACAGCCAAACCATATCATTATCTGAGAATAGAGATCATTTTACTTCTTCCCTTCCAGTTTGGATTCTTTTTTCTTTTTCTTGTCTAATTGCTCTAACTAGAATTTCTAGTACAATATTGAATACAAGTGACAATAGAAAGCATCCTTGTATTGTTCTTGATCTTAGGTGGAGAGCTTTTAGTCTTCTACCATTGAGTGTGATATTCATTGTGGGTTTCTCCTAAATGTTCTTTATTGCATTCAAGAAGTTCTCTTCTATCCCTCCTAGTTTTCTGTTTTTATTATGAAAGGGCATTGAATTGTATCAAATGTTTTTCTGCATCAATTGAGCTAATCATGTGGGTTTTAAATTTTATTCTATTAATGTGGTTATTACATTGTGTAATGGACTGAATTGTGTGCCCCAAATCCACATAGTGAAGCCTTAGCCTCCAATGTGAGTACATTTGAAAATAGGGCCTTTAAGGAGGTAATCATAGTTAAATACAGTCATAAGGGTGGGGCCCTAATCCAATAGTACTGGTGTCTTTATTAGAAAAGGCAAATACTCTCGGAATGCCTGTGCACAGAAGAAAAGTCATGTGAGGACACAGCAAGAAGATGGTCATCTGCAAGCCAAGGAGAGGGGCCTTGCAAGAAACCAAAACCAACCCTGTCAATATCTTTATATCTTTAGCATTCCATTATGGTAGACTTAGCTGACTAATAACCATTGATTGATTTATTTTTATAATGAAACCCTTGCATTCATTAGACAAATCTCAATTGTTCATGATGTATAATCTTTTTGATATGCTGCTAGATTTGGTTTGCTAGCATTTTGTTGAAGATTTTAGCATCTATATTCATAAGGGATATTGGTCTATAATTCAGTTTTTTAAAGCATGTTTATAATGGCTAAGTTTTAGTTTCTGGAGAATACATCTGTCATCTGGGCTTCCTCAGGGTAAATGTCTATTGACTACTTTCCCCCCAGTATGTGGGCCATACATTTTTGTTTCTTCAGACATCTTAATTTTTGATTCTAAACTGAACCTTTATAATAATATAATATGGTAACTATGAAAATCAGATTCCTTTTCCCCAGAATTTATTGCTATTAATGTTTATTGGTGTTTTGCTTTTGTTCATGTTCGTTTGTTTAGTGGCTTTCCTAGACCAGTTCTATGAAGTTTCTATTATCTTTCATGGGCAGCAATTGAAGTCTCTGCTTTATCACTGTAGTGGTAAGCTAATAATTTAACAAAGATTTTTCTTAAATGTTGTGAACCAAATCAATAACTCTTCCACCCTTTGCCTAGAGCAATCTTGTCCAACCCATGGCCTGTGGGCTGCATGCAGCCCAGGACAGTTTTGAATGTAGCCCAACACAAATTCATAAGCTTTCTTAAAACATTATGAGATTTTGGTGTGTGTGTGTTTTTTTTTCTTAACTCACCAGCTATTGTTAGTGTTAGTGTATTTTATGTGTGGTCCAAGACAATTCTTCTTCTTCCAGTGTGGTGCAGGGAAGCCAAAAGATTGGATACCCCTGCTCTAGAGCGTGAGTGTGTGTGTGTGTGTGTGTGTATGTGTTTTAGGGTAGCTGTTTAAATGTTACAGCAGTTGGCAACTCTGCCTTAGCTTTTACTTCATGCTTGTGCAGGGCTTCCATATTAGCCCTGGCTGATATATTAGTGCTCTCTGAGGACTCCCCTGGGCATGTTCACATTTCTATATACATGCATGGCCTTCTAGATACCCAGGACTTTATTGGAGTTTTTCAAAACACCCCACGGGCATCTCATTTCCCAGTTTTCCCTCTAAAGGTTTTGGCTGTCTTCTTTTCTCTCTAATTGATATTTCTGTCTCAGGCAGCTGCACTATTAAGCAATTGTTGCTGACCGTTTTTATCAAACACCTTGTGGATAGGGTTATTTGCCGTGGACAAGACGTGAGTCAGGTCAGAGAAAGAAAAGCCCTGAGAATGGCACTTTTCTGCATGCTGCCAACTAACTAGGTCCAATAGTGACACTTTTTTAGGGATGGGCTTTGGGGGAGCTCCAATCCATTCTTCCCTTTCCACTGGCTGCTGGGCAGCTGATTTTCAAGGCTGCTGTTGAGTTGAGGAGAGAAAGCTGTGAATAGGGAAAGTGAAAGCACCACAGAGCTCTCTGTTCTTATCAAGATTCATCTGCTTTACTTGAATAAAATGCTCCATGGATTTTTGCAAGCCTTTAGTTATTTTCCAGAGTTCTGAAAAAGTTGATTTTGACAACTTTTGCCAGTGACTTCCTTGCCTTCACAGAGCGGTGTGTTTCTGGAGATTTTTACCCTGCCATTGTGCAAATACTTTTCTTTTTCTATTGCATTTTGGTTCTAGACCCATGTTGCCTCTGTGGCCTTGGGAAACTCACATTACTTCCTTGGTCCCTCTTCCTCTGTACAACATAAAGGTGTCTGGAGGTATAAAGGGTAGATAGTCTCAAGATTATTTGTCTTACTGAGTAAGACATTTTAACATCACTGAATTGGAATGCATGTCATAATTGAATTGTCAGGCAGAATTGTATCACAGTTGAATTTTCAATGTTAAAAAATTCTTATTGGTATGTAACATAAGAGAGCATCTTATATATGTGGCATCTTAGATTCTATAAGGTACATTAAGTTAGTCCTAGTCAGAAGGCTTTAAAGCATGAAATTATGGCAAGCTAATTCAACCTTTTTGATTAGGGTGATCAGATTATATCATATTTTTTCCCTTCAGGTCTTGGACCCAGCTGAAGTATTGTTAGACTATACAAGACACTTCCTTCTCTAAAAACCTCATAGCTTGGAAAAAGAGGTGGAGATGAATTGTAAACCTCAACCTGTTGGTTTGTAGTCTTAGATCACTACAACTGGCAGGAATCCTAAAGATCAATGTCCATCCACCTTTTTGTGTACACTGAAACACTAAGGCCCAGCTTGGCAAAAGGTCTTCTCAAGGTTGCTCAGAGAGTTAGTGGCAGAATGGAGTTGAAACCATGGTGTAAATGGCAGGCTGCCTCTCTTTTTATTCCTTCCCTCTCGACTTCACATTTATCTGCATATCATTTTTCAAACCATTCAAAAGGCATTCACCTCACCTTAATGGGCAGTTAGAATGGAGACAGCTACATATTTTTAAAAGTCATTAAATTATGTTTGTATTTCAAGTAATGTGATTCCCATTTAGAAATGAGT
The DNA here is from genome assembly GCF_003255815.1 of Theropithecus gelada. Taxonomy (NCBI): domain Eukaryota; kingdom Metazoa; phylum Chordata; class Mammalia; order Primates; family Cercopithecidae; genus Theropithecus; species Theropithecus gelada. The sequence goes on from NC_037689.1 coordinate 136,790,893, forward strand.
AAATACGCCAAGATAAGCCAGAGCCTTTTTGCAGACCAGGTTCTCCACCTTCCAGGCCCCAGCCAGATCACTGTTGATGAGTAGGGGTGGGGCGGGTGAGCTGGCAGCAGCCTTTGTTAACTCTTAGCAGTAACCCAAATGTTTACCAGTCATTGGGTTAGGAGATGTTGGAATACAGAAATACTGCATATTTCAGTGAAAAAACTACAAATAATATTCAGTACAATATGATTATTTAAGTAAATGATAATACGCCTTTACAGTGAAATGTGATTCAAGTCATCAAAAATAAAAGTAAAATATGTATTTATGGTGATGGAAAAATTTTCACAGCTGATCAAAAGGCAGGTTATAAAATAGTGTGTGGGCTGGGTGTTGTGGCTCATGCCTATAATCCCACAGCACTTTGGGAAGCCAAAGCGGGAAGATCACTTGAGACCAGGAGTCCGAGACCAGCCTGGTCAACAAGGCAAAACCATGTCTCTACTAAAAATACAAAAATTAGCTGGGCATGGTGTCATATGCCTATAGGTACAGCTACTTGGGAGGCTAAGGCAAGATAATTGCTTGAACCTCGGGGGCGGAGGTTGCAATGAGCCAAGATCATATCACTGTACCTCAGCCTGGGCAACAGAGCAAGACTCTGTTAAAAAAAAAAAAAAAAAAGAGGAAATAGTGAGTGAATTATAATGCCATGTTGATAAATTGGAAATATATGTGTCTCTATATGTGGACTGGTAGCTCTGGAAGACCGGAGGATGTCCACCAAATGTCAGCAGTGTTTTACTCTGGTCAGTGAAATTAACACATTTTTTTCTTCTTTTGCTTATTTATATTTTGTATACCTCCTACAAATAATATATAATTTTTGCATAATTAAAAAATGTAGTGCTTAAGAAAAGCAGAATGACAGACCTTTAAATGCAGAAGAGGCTAAGTAGCCATAAAGACTATGGGAATGAATCCATGAAGTGAAAAATATGGGAGCCTGGACAAACTGAGCAGTGCTGACCAGGGGAAGGTGGAATGTCGCTCTGTGATGAAAGCTCTTCTGGCTTTCTTGAAGGCTCCTGTGCAAGAATATGGGGTGGGTCTTGAAAGCTTAAGGGCCAGTACCCCAGAAGAGGGCACTGTCTTTTGCCCATACATTTGCACACTCCTGCAAGCAACACCTAGCATAGCGCCCCCAATAAATGCTCTGTAAATGTTTAATGACTAAATAATGATAAACAGACATGCAGCTATTAGTCATTCGTTAAGAAACAAATTTTTTACATAACACAGCAGAGGCAAACACTGCATGATGTCAGGCAAATCTCCAAATTAATATTTCAGAAAGAAACACTTCATTTACAACACTATGATATTGTCAAATAAACATATACACAAAGATATTACTCGCTCAGCTGTATTTCCACAACTTCCCCTGAGTTTGGGGGAAGATTTGCCTCCAAGCTCAGTGCACTGTAAAAGATTTATCACATTAAAATTATTTCTCATCTTTATGAAATGATAAAACCCAAATTTACATTGAAAGAGTCTGGAGCAGTCAGCCTTAATCTAGTTCTTGCTCTGGCCCTGACCAACCATAGGATGCTGAACAGGTCTTGTCTACTTCACTCTCTGAAGCCTCCATCTGTACAATCTGTACAAAATCTCTCCCAGATTTAAGAGTAATGCCTCCACAGGTTGATGAGAGCTACAATAAGCCTCTGTGTTACCTGTTAAAAATATAGATTCTTTGCACTCCTGCCCTCTCTCCACTGAGGTATTTGGTATTGAATATGCAAATCACCATTCCCCAATAGTGATTCTGCTTGCATTGACCCTCATGGGTCAGAGTCACTGCAGAAGGTTAGGAGGACAGATTTACCTTTAGATAGATGCACAGGGACTGGTGGTGGGGACAGAAGACCTCCCTCAGGTCAGTAGTGACTGCCACACATTAGAACCCTCCTCAAAAATATCTCCCCCATATTCCACCAATTGGAGAGATACTGAGGTTGATCAATGTGTTCGCACATACATAGAAGTCATTAACTCATTGGTGTCTGCTGCTTTTACTCTACGTGAAAGGTAATGCTCTCACTCAGTCAAAGTTCTGTTGATTTCTTTTCAGAAAGGAGAAGACAGCAATAAGATAAAGGATACAAGGAAGTGGAGAAAGAGGGCTGTTCACTCCAGCATATATCAGTTCCTCCTCATCAGTGTTTCTGCTTTTCTTGACTTGTTTCACCTCCTTCCTTTCAATCTAAATTATGGACACCCCAAAATTATATTTTCCTCTATATTAGTTAAATAGAGCTAGCCTCTGTATCTCAAATTTCAATGAGTTAACACAAAAAGGCTATTTCTAACTCATGTCACCATCCAATGCAAATATTCCTGGTTGAGCAGTTCCCACATTGTCATCCAGGACCCAGGCTCCTCTAAGTCCTCAGAGTTCTATGCACTAATCTAATACATAGGAAAAGGGACTGAGGATCAAAGACTCACTATGAGCTAAGTTTAGGCATAGTGCGCATGATTTCCTCTCACATTTTATGTGGCCATACCTTATTGCAGCCTGGGAACTATAGTCAAGTGTGGCTAATATGATTAGAACATGAATGTTGGTGAGTGCTAAGGGTCTCTGCCACATCCTCCAGAGTCAAGGGCCTCTATTCGTTGGTCTTCAGTCAGGGTTGCAAATCACCAAGTCATTGAAATAAATCTGAAGATGAATAAAAACTTAAGAACAGTAAAGGGCCTCCATTCGTTGGTCTTCAGTCGGGATTGCAAATCACCAAGTCATTGAAATAAATCTGAAGATGAGTAAAAACTTAAGAACAGTAAAGGGCCTCCATTCATTGGTCTTCAGTCAGGATTGCAAATCACCAAGTCATTGAAATAAATCTGAAGATGAGTAAAAACTTAAGGAGATCCTGAAACTGACCACAGCATGACTAATACCTCCTCTAAATAACTGAAAAGGAAATATCCAGGCCACAAATTAGAGGTTATTTGAATGAAGACAGAACTTTCTACTGACAGAAAGGAGCTGCTCTCTGACAGTAAAGTACTCAATAGCTGAGTCACATAATTAGAGGTGAATGACAGGTGATACAAGTCATGTACTCCTCCTCTCAGCCTATAAAATTATGCTGCTGCTTAGGGGAAGTTAAGAAATGAGACCACTGGGAGATGTGGGAGAGGTTGTAGTATTCCTCATGTGTCTGCAGACATATTTCTAGGGTTTGGGAGGCAGTGGGTTTAATGAAAAGAGAGCAGGTAGACAGTTTGATTTTAAGCCTTTGGCTGGTCTTACACCAGATATATGGCCTTAAGAAAGTAACTCAACCTCTCCAAGCCTTGGTTCTCGCATCACTAAGATGAGTATAATAATAATACTTTTCTCACAGAATGGCGGAGAAAGGTCAATAATTTGTGTAACAGTTATTGACTTGAAACTTGGCATAGAGTAGATGCCCAATAAAGGGTCTCTTTTAAAAAATATTGGCAGGCTAATTTCTAAATGTGGGACCTGCTGTTGTAGCCTATCCTCATCTTTCATATTCTCCACTAGGTAAAGGGGAAGAGAGGAGGCAAGGAGTTTGAGAGCTAACAGGGACTTGCAGGCCATCACAAGAGCTTTGGCTGTTATTCTGAGTGAAGTGGAGGAACTCTTCGGGATAATATTAGCACTTACTTCACAGGTTTGTTTAGAAGTATAAATGAAATAATATACGTCAATGCTTAATCCAGTGACTGGCACATGCACATCAGCTATTATCATACACAGCACTGATATTATTTATTACTTCTCTTTTGAAGAGATGAGAGTGGTACTGGCTGGGTGAGGAGAAACGGAAAGGCAATCATGGAGTCCCTCTTGCTGACCTCAGTCTTCTCAGTCACGTAGAGGGTGGGGTAGGGGTACAACGGAAGGCTTGAGGCCAGTGACAAAGGCCTGCCCATGCTGCCATAGTCAATGCTGTTTTCCTGAGTCCAGCCTCATAGGAAGATAGTTGAAGACAGGATGAGATCATGCCTTGAAAATTCTTTGTGCTCCAGCAGAGAAAGATGTCCTGCACATTTAAGTTGCTATTATTTTGAAAGCCAAATGCCAGGCTTTCAAATGCAGCCTGCCTCTCGTCAATATCTAGTTATGTTTCCACAGCACAGGAAGAAAGAAAAAAATGCCAACTGTTTATACGCAGTCGTATTTCTGGTAACCGAACTTATTAGTTTAAAAGGCAATATTTACAGAGCTCGCAAAATAGCATGCTTTCTGTCCACAGAGACCTGTTTTAATTAAAGCTCTACCTTTAAAATTCATTAAAGTAATCAGTTCTAAGAGATTAGGAGCCTGCATATTAGATTTCAACATATGAGTGCCACATAGTCCCTTCCACAGGTGCAGGAGGCAGTGATTTAACCAATTGTAAAGATCTCTTTTCTCATCTGATTTCAGTTTTATTTAAAGGCACTGACTGGCTAGCCTCAGGAATTTCACTTTCTTATTAGGCACGAATAGCTCAGTTGCCTATTATGTAAATTACCTCATTATGATTGTCACCTGGGCAGAGCCATGACTCAGAAACTGGTACAGGGAAAGAGGGAATGGAAAGGGGGCAGTTGACTGTTGAGAGACAAAAACATCACCATATTCCCCTGCCACAAACAGGTTTTGCTCTTATACCATAGATCCCTGGCTGTGCATGGAAGAGGGATGGCCGGAATCACTTAGCGGGGTAGCTTAAAGTAGTGACGTTATAATAACTACAACAATAGCAATTACAACTATTATTAATGCAATGCATGGACCATTTGCTATGTGTTAGGTATCCACATTACGTTTTGTGAGTCTTACGGCAACCCTATGAGGTGGACCGTTTTGTCATCCCCATGTCTTACATGAGACTCAGAGAGGATAGGTCACTTGCCAAAACCCACATAAAGAATAAGTGACAGGGAAACAGTGTAGGAGGAAAATGATTGGCTTTGGCATTCAGTTATGTCCACTTTCTAGATGTGAGTTCTTGGGCTTCATTTCCCTAGGCTTTTGTTTGCTTGTATGTACAATGGGCATGACTATATCTGCTTTTACAGGGTTGTGGCAAGAATCAAATGGGGTAACACAAGTAAAACATTTAGCACAGAGCCAGGCACAGAAGACATGCCCTATGTGGGGTAGCAATTACTATCATGAGACGGTGAATCATGAAGCTAGGCCTCCAACTGCCAGAGAACCAGCACCCCAGGCCTCAGTTCCCTCCCTGGCAACCCTGACTGGGAGACCAGAGTAGAGGGCTGGAATGGTACCCCGTACAGGGAAGACAGGGATTTAAATCAGCTTGTGCTAGAGCCATAGAAGAGCCCTGAGTGTGAAGAAGCTGTGGCAGCAGATAACAGTCAGCTCTTCTACTCCCAGAGGAAGAGGAACAAAAGTTTCATGGAAGGCACTAAGGCAGGAATCCTAGGTCCAGGCTGACAGCAGAGAACAATGAGAACAGGAAGAGGACAACTGGGCTTTGAAAGGGGCCCCAGCCCCTTCTTCCAGGGAAACAACTTGTTGCTGCCAGGTGGAAAGATTAAGAAAGGTCCTTGATGGCAATCTTGTCCAGCCTCCTCAGTTTCCACATGGAGGTACCAAGGTCCCATGGATGTAATTCACATAGTTGTGAGTCTATTCCATTTTCTTTAATGTCCAGAGGGCAAATCTCCACACTGGAGTTCAAGATGACTCTGCCCCCTTACTAGGTATATGACCCTGATAAAAACAACCTAATCCCTTTATGCTTCAGTTCCCTCATGTATAATGTACATTACATTATGCATTATTCTTCATGTATACATTATCCCTCAATATACGTTATTTCTCATGTATAATGAAGCACATACTTCACAACGTTTTTCAAGGATTACATCAGACAATGTCTGTAAAACCCTCAGCACAGTGCTTGGCATCTGGTAAGCATTCAATATATAGAAGCTTCCTCTTACTTTTCTCAAATTCTATGAAACTTTATCTCCTATCATAGCTATCATAGTCACCTTCTCTGTTGTTCCTTACCTCTGCTGTTCCTAAAATCTATCAGTCAAAGCTTGCCTAGATGCCTGCTGTTGCTCAGTCCTGTTACCTGTGGCAGTTAGGTCTTCACTACTAATGTCCACAATGGGGAGGTGCTTATTCGGTGAGCCTCTGGCAAATGGAGGGCCTGCCTCAGTGTTTTTGCTCTGGGAGCCCATCTGTGACAGAGATGAGTTTCAGAAGTTCCCTCTGGCTAGGCCTGCCTTGCCAGCTATGGCTTCTCTTGCTGAGAATATGGAACATACCGCTTGTAGGCTTGGCATTCAGTTGCAGGCTTCTACATACCTTTCTCATTGTCCCTGAGGCAAGACTGGTGCCTATTCCTGAACCCAACTCACTCACTGGGCACTGAGGTTGGCACTGAAACTACAGTGGTGAGAAAAATAGACACAGTTTCTGCCCTCAGTGATCTGGAATGATAATGGATTAAACAAGAAATAAACACAAGGTGATTAGAGCTATTCATTTATTTATTTAACCAATATGGATTGAACCCATATTTTGTACTAAGTGCTATGCTAGGTGTTAGAAATATGATGTGAATCAAAAGCAGACACTGTCCCTGGCAATATGATACTTAGTCTAGTGAAGGCGACTGCGTAATTGTAATTATATATACTTCATGTCGTAATTTCTTGCTTAACAACTAGGTGACAGAAAAAAAGGAACAGGTTGCTAAGACAGCAGATCCTGACCCAGCCCGGAGTTTCAGGGGGCCTTCTCTATGGAAGTAACATTTGACCTGAGCTCTAAAGAACGCAGAGTTATCCAGGCAAAGGCAGTAGGAGGCAGGATTGTGGGTGGGAGAAACACTTGATCTTAGCCAAAAGGCTGAGAAGCGATGGGTGGGAGAAACCATTAGAGGCAGAGAAAACATGAGGGAAGCCTTAAGGAAGAAAAGCATGTGGCATATTTAAGAAACTGAGATATGATTAGTGTGTCTGGGGCTAAATTAGCAAAAGAAGGAATGGTACAAAATGAGGTGATGAGGTTAATGGGCTCAGATCACACAAGGCCTTGTGTTCGTAATAAGGAGTTCAGACTTTCTTTAGTGGCAATGGGAAGTTGTTGATGGATTTTAAGCCAGAGAGTGTCATGATTGGACTTACGTTTTTTAAAGATCTAGCTACTATGCAAAGAATGGATTGCAGGAAGGCAAATCAGAGGCAAAAGTGCAGAGACAAGTTCAGATGCTATTATCCAGTGAGAGATGTTGGTAGCTTAGACAAGCGGGGTGTTTAGAGGGAACGATGGAAGTGGGTTGATTTGAGAAGATATTAGAGTTATAATTGAAAATACTTGATGACGAATTGGATGTGGAGTGTGAAGGAGAGGGAGGTGTTGACAATGACTCCTTGCTTTCAGGCTTGCACATTGGGTGGATGGTGGTGCCACTCACTGAGATGGGAAACATGGGAGGAAAAGCAGTGGAGTGGGGTGAGAGGAAGATGTGTTCATTTTGAGATATGTTGAACTGAGGTGTCTTTGGGACATGGCAGTGAACAGGTCCTTATGTAGATCTAGAGCTCAGAAGAAAGGTGCAGACTAGAAATAAAAATCTTGTTGCTGTCATTTCAGCACCAAGGTGAAAACTGAGGCCAGGGAGTGAATGAATTCACCTAGGGAGAATGAAAGTGAGCACAAAAGAGGACCAAAGGCAGAACTCTGATCATCTCCAACAGTTAAGTCAGGTAAAGGGGGATAATCTGAGAAGACCAAGAAGAAGCCACCAGAAATAGAGCTAGGAAAGAGAATGCTTCAAGGAAGGCATGGTCAAGGGTAGTTCCTGGGACAGATATCAAGTAAAATGAAGACTGAAAAATATCCATTAGATTTAGCAACATAAAGACAATAAGGCACACGGAAGAACCAGGCCAGCCCCTCCCACTCTCCCCTTTTGCTGAAAGGCATTCTTCTGGCGACTGGCCTTAGGTTGTGGAATCCAACCTCAAGTTTTCCACATGTCCCTTTGCCCTTTGCCCAGGGCATTCCACCCACATGTTCAGGAAAACGCCAGTGGTTGAGCAAGACCCCCTTCAATACAGTTCATTCAGTCCTTCAGATCTCTGGGTTACTCCCAACTGATTGGTGTTCCAGGCATCATTTTTATAACTACCACTTATCACTAATTTGTTCTTAATTCTAGCTTCATGTCATTTTCCTTTTAAGCCCTAACAGTCATGCATTAGCTACAATTTATTCCTACAATTACTTTTGAAGGACTCAGTCGTTTTTAGTCCGATACTATAAATTGTTTTTGACGCTATTACGATTGCATAATTGTATAAATAAGTAAATGAGCAAATTATTCAAAGCAAAATTATCTTAGACTCCCAGCATCCCATCTTATTCTTTAGTATGTCAGGTACATTCCCTTTCAAACACTTCTCAATAACCTTCCTCATTCCTGTATGGATACATGAAAATTAAGCACAAGGCTGGATTACTATAGCAGCAGACAAAAATTTCCGGGTCCACCTTAGGTAGGAAATTTGATGATGCAGAAGTCATTGAGAAATGGGCAGTTATCTAAAATCACAGAAATTCATAATTAAATAAAATGCAGGATCACAATTCAATTCATGTTTCAAAATTAGTTATTATTTTTTCTTATATAAGAAAGTAGAACATATTGAGGATGGATTTTCCTCATATTGTACAAGTTCATCCATTAACATCTCCTTTGAGGCTTATCATCAGGTTTGGTTTCAAAGATGCCATTACTGACTACTTAACATTTGGACAAAATGGTTCCCTTTTACTCTGCAGTTGTGTTTGAAGCTATTAGAAATGTAATTGAATGTGATCTACCCAGGTTGTCATCTCAAAAATACCATATAGTTGTGGGTAAGGAAGATAAGACCAAATGTGATGTGTGAATATCCTATATGGTGCACATGTGGCATGATGTCTGCCAGCTTCTTCTGGGACTTTTGCCCATTGTTCCGGGCTTCAGGCCCCACTCAGAAACTTGGGGAGTATACCTTCTCGGTCAGCTGAGCACTTCCTACCAACAACCCTTTAGCTCAATTCATAGATAACTTTAAAAACAATCACCATGTAACACTGTGCCCTTACAACAATCTACTTGGTCTCCATTCCCTTTGCCAGGACCCAGTCTCTTAACTTCAGTAAGGATCTGCTTCTGCAAGTCTTCCTTTTTACTGCCTGGTCTCCCTGGTTCTCCTGAGGTTTGCTGGTTTATGTCCTTGCTACTTCTAGTTATTTTTTAAAATGCCCTCTCATTTATGAAAAACGCCAACTTCACGGGAATCCCTAGCTCACTTATAATGTCTACTCATGAAGAGACATACCCCTTTCTTTAAAACATTCCTCTTACTCTGCTATTACTGGCGTTCGATGAAACATACCTCTAATTAGTTAGAGTGGCCAATGCTGTAGGCCAAACTTATTGTATTTCCAATCCCACTTCAAAATGGAAACATTCTTTTTCAGAAGACTGCACCCTAAATCTCCACAGGCTTCTCCAGCCCCTTGTTTATGTCTCAGTTATCTGGAAGAGACCATGGAAGCATAAGAAAATTAGTCAAGTAATAATTAAAGAGGAGGCCGGGCGCGGTGGCTCAAGCCTGTAATCCCAGCACTTTGGGAGGCCGAGGCGGGTGGATCACGAGGTCAGGAGATCGAGACTATCCTGGCTAACATGGTGAAACCCCGTCTCTACTAAAAATACAAAAAACTAGCCGGGCGTGGTAGCGGGCGCCTGTAGTCTCAGCTACTTGGGAGGCTGAGGCGGGAGAATGGCGTGAAACCGGGAGGCGGAGCTTGCAGTGAGCCGAGATCACGCCACTGCACTCCAGCCTGGGAGACACAGCGAGACTCCGTCTCAAAAAAAAAATAAAAAATAAAAAAAAAAATAATCAAAGAGGCCCCAACAACCATCAGAGTTGTGAAGGTATTTTTAAAAGGCAAACTTTCTGATTTTGACCAATTTCTTTATTAAAAGATTTCAGTGCCCTAACTCCAGTTTAAGAAATGAAAAAGAGGAAATGCTTCTCACACTATGTAGAAAGCACAGGGCCAACTCTTTATTTTAGAAAGAACAAAACAAGACAAAAATCTAAGTGTCATTATCTTGATATTTGACACATGGCTTCCCTTGTATTTCAAGGTCCACTTGATTTTTATCATAATTGGTTTTAAAGATCTTCTGCAAATTTTCCAGAGCTTGATGGCATAAGGTTAAGTGACTCTAAAGTCAAGTCAGTAATTCCCAAGACGCATTAACAATGAAGAGAAACAATGGGATATGAATTTCTAGGTGAGCTGTGCTCTCAAATGAGTAGCAATAAGCAATATACTTGTGATTTATGGCATTACTAATGTACCCTCTTTAAGAAAATCCTACCCACAGAACTTAGAAACAATACAGATAAATTAGGGAAAGATTATTTACATTACAAAAGGCCTCTTCACTTTACGAAAAGATTCACCACAAGGCTTCTTTAATGAGAGAGCATTGGTATGAGATTTTGTTTACAAAAAATGAAAACATCAATTTGTACCAGAGTTACAGGAACTCTCCAATGGGTAATATGAGATCCACCTTCTGTTAGATGATTTATCATGGGGCAGCTGGAATTGAAGGCCACACTGGGGAATGCGCTGGCTGACTCCTTCAGGACCCTGAAATCCACTGAGTAATTCTAAACTTGCATTTCCCAAATGCTCCACTCTCCTAATCCGTTTTCTGAGTGCACCTATGTGGAAGAGTGCCCCAAGAAACAGTCTTTGGAGACATTTCAACTGAGAGGTGATCTGGCCTGATCTTGTGTTATCTATCCCAAGCTTGAGGAATTATACCACTATTATCTTCCCACTTTCCAGCTTTCTGACCACCAAAAATCGGGAAGTTTGGTAGTCAGGTGCTCCCCTAGATCCATGAGGCTTGACCTTAATACCTATCTGCAGAGACAGGGCTCTTTATTCTCTGCTCTGATGTTGAACTTGGATGAAACTGCTCTAAGTCTCCATTTACAAATTTTTCTTAATGATTGGCTTAAAACATCCATGACGGTTCTTTTCTAGCATAAGCCCCAATTTGAGACTGGAAGCTTTGCAAAACAAGGACATGTGTTCATTTAAACAATTATTTAAGGAAGCTCTAAAGCGTGTTTTAATGATGTTACATCTCTTTAAACTTTGTAGTTCCAGAGAAAGAAGGAAATGGCATAAAAAGAGGACCATTCTGTAGTCTCCCGTAAAAGATATCAGTGAGAAACCTTTACCATTCAGGGACATATCCTACTGTGATGGGACCGCTTCTCCTTCCATTTCAACTCAGGGGGAAACAGGAAGAAACAAAGTGAGCATCACATAAATGTGGAATGCTTCTCCTGTCTGGAGATGAGCTGGAAAGGCAGCTGGAAGCAGTTGAGCATATTATTAGAAAGAGCCTGTGGAGCTTGGCAGCTCAGCAGACCTGGGTGTGAATCCTAGCTCCACCATTTATTCTCTGTGGAACTTGGGCAAGTGAATCTCTCTAATGATACGATTCCTAATCTGGGAAAATGGGAGAATACCATCATCCTTTCAGGGTTGTTGTAAGTGTTAGATGTTCTATGTAAATGGTGTAAAGGGCACAGAACCTGGCACATAGCAGGCTCCCAAGAAATGTTGAATTAATGAATGACTACATACAAATATTGAAACTAAAGCTGCCCCTTTAATTCATTCTAAAACTTAGGCAAGGTCAAGGGAACCCCTGTGGTTGTGACATAATGAAAACTAGACAGGTCATTAGGCATGTAAAGCAAATCTTATACCCAGGAAGGATTTGATTCTCAGATAATATTTATAGTAAGTTAACAAGAATGATCTCATCAAAGCCTATAAGCAAAAACAGTCAGATGAAATGTCAATATTATCAGTACTTTGTCTCAAAGAACCAGTGCACATAGTAATAGTATGACCTCTTTACACATAACTTACCTGTGTGGAAAAATAGTGCCAGTGAAAAAAACCTATCAGTCTTATTACCTCAAAAGTGTGGTACCCGTGATAACAGCCCGTTCAAATCACTGTCAGTTACTGAACTAGGTTCTTTAGGGAAAAGACGGATCAAATGTTTTTGCCTTTCAAGCCTGTGACTCCCGATCATGGAGGTTGCAAGAACAAGGTAACACAGAGGTAAGAAGGAAAAAGGAGGTAAGAACACTGAGGTAAGAACTTCTGAAGTTCTCCTTCTTATAGCATCAGGCTCCTTGGCTCTTGTTGCTGTTGTCTTGGATTAGTTTGATGAGAAACACATGGCTAGAAATAGAGTGACACTAACAGGTGTTCTACAAAGCAAAGCAAAACAGAGCGTGAAACTTGCTTTGGCTTAATGAATCTGTTTTTCTTTATCCAGTTTGATATTGGAGAAAATGTTAGCTGCTCTCTCTTATTCAAGTTGTACCAGCAACCCTCTAGCTTGCCCCCCGGTGGAATTCACCTTATCTGAGGGGTGAATGCATTTGTTTTCCCACGACTCCCTATCCGGAAGTCAAAGGCAGGCTTTCTCTTCCCTTATCTGAGTGTGAGGGGATCTACAGCCTAGTGCCATAGAAAAGTGTTGTGGGCTCTAAAGTACTCTTTACACAAGGGCCCCATTCTGGCTATCCCAGCTCCTTAGGCAAACGTGAAATTTAGGTCTCATTTGTCCTTAGGCTATAGATGACCACACATGGTGTTTCTGACCTTCTTTAGTTCATTCATTCATGTATGCCTTTATTGAGTATGTATTGAGCACAATGAGGAACACTTACTTGATTGGTAAATTGGGGTATATTACCTGGACATTCTCAAGTCAGTTCATCCTCTTTTCTCTTGGGAGCAATCATATTCATAAGACTGTGTGTGTTCTACTCTGCTCCTTCAGTGGGCAATCTGTCCTGCTCCTATGCTGCCTATATTTGGGTGAAGTCCTCCTATCTTTTGCAATCCATTGAGTTTATCCCTGCAACTAAGTTGCAGGGATAAACGGTGAGCATCATAAACAGAGGTCTTGTCTTCATGCAACTTGTATATCTAAGTCTCCCAGGACACATTTCTGGTGTGAATAGCATTTCTCTCCCCATCACTTGTGTAATGTTATCTCCATGGAGCAGACCGTTGGGGAGGTCCCCCAGCCATCTGACATCAGTGGCAGAGCCAGGGTAGATAATCCGCCCTGCTTTCCTGCTCATGCCTTTTCTTAAAATGGCTTTGCTTGGAGTTGTGTTCATAAGAGACAAGACTGTTGCTGAAATAGAGATGGACTCCTTCCTATTAGGCCTAATGTGGAAACTTAGCACTTTTTTCCTTTTCAAATATTGTTTATAGATCACTTCAACGCCCTGTGGCAGAGTCAAAGCTTTTGAAGGTTCACTGTTTAGGACTCAGCAATACTTCAAAGTCCTGAAACCTTTAAGCCTTGACCAAATATCAGATATAAATTTCCACATAAAACCAGAGAGTTTCCAAAAATATTATATGTGGTGCATTGTGCTTAAAGTTCTGAGATTGTTTCAATGTTCCTAGGTGTGCAAGTCCAGAACCATGACTTAGGACCAATTATAATTTTACTGGATAGATTGGCATTACTTCCAATAAGTAATGCTCCTGTCCCTAGGCCCATCCTCCTCTGTGGTAAGGGCATTAGCTCAATGTACCCTCAGCCCGGGCCCCTCCCTCTCCTGGCGCACTCCTCCCTCGACCCCCATGGCACTGTGCTCTCCAGATTTTCACTCTCCCAGGCTCTGGCCTTGTTGCATTAGCCAGCTCTGTTCCTGCATTCCACTCCTTTTTTAAATATAAGTAGTCACAATCAACATGCTTTCACCAAGTGCCAAGGATGTGCCCAAAAGTATGGTAATTGTCAACCCCTGCTTGCCTAGTTACCATTTGCGTGTGTGTGTGTGTGTGTGGTGAGAACACTTACGATCTACTTTCTTAGCAAATTTCAAGTTTGACAGTTCAGAACTTAGTTTCCTCATCTGTAAAACGGCCTGCCCTAGATGTTCTTTAACATTCTTTGTTCCATTTCTAATCTTGCCCTCAGGAACGAGGTTCTGGCAAAGAGGCAAAGAAAGATATTATCATACCATTATCTACTTTCCTGATATGCAAATAAAATGTCCATGATAGGGATTTGAAAGAATACATTCTATTAAGGCTGAAGAAAAGCAGTTAAATGCGTATGTTTATATGTGTAAAAATGGTTTGGCACTGCGTATTGTGAGAGAAGGCAGGCGGCAGGTATCTATTTCGATCTTTTTCTAATAATGCTAACATCTATGTCTGAATCATGAATAATTGTGAGTGGGGAAACAGAATATAGACACTGGCTAAGCATTTCTCATTCACCTCGAATTGATTATTCACTCATTTATTCAACAAACACTGAGCATCTCAGCTTCTGGAAATGCAAGGCTACCCGAGCAGGGTTTCTTGTCTCACAGTTAACTAGCATTAAGAGGTGTCACATTTCACTGAAGAATATAACCAACAGTGGGAATGTGGTGGCTGAGGTGTTTTCCAATGGTGTCCTCCCTTCACATAGATTTTGGAGCTACAGGGATCAGTCACTGTCATGGGAAAGAAGTCGTAGGGGCTAGATGGATGAGACATTTAATATAGCAGCTCTGCTTTTATGCAATTTATATATTTGATTCTTTACATTATTTCACCTGAAAAAAAGTTTGACTGGTTGTGGAAAGCTGAATAGTACCCTCTCCCAACAGACATATAATATCCTAATTTCTGGAACCTGTGAATGTTACCTTATAAAGCAAAAGGGACTTGCCAGTTGTATTTAAATTAAGAATTTTGAAATGGGCAGAATATTCTGGATTGTATGCGTGAGACCAAAGTAATCACAAAGGTTCTCATAAGGAGACAGGAAGGTCAGAGTCAGAAAGAGGGAAGGCAATATGACAATGGAAGCAGAGGTTTGAGTGATACAACAAGAAATGTGGTAGGCCTCTAGAAGCCAGGATAACCAACGAATGGATTCCACCCTAGAGCCTCCAGAAGGAACACAGCCCTGTGGACACCTTGATTTTAGCCCAATAAGACCCAATTTGGACTTCTGACATTCAGAACTATAAGATAATAAATTTCTGTTGTTTTAAACCACAAAGATTGCGGTTATTTGTTACAGCAAAAATAGGAATTCAGTAATATATATAACACATATGATATTTAAAGGTCTTTCTAATCAAAACCAGGCCTCCTTTAACCTACAGGTAGAGCAGTGCCTCTCCAAAACTCTTTCTAGGGCCCGTCTAATCCTGACACTGCAGGTAGAATTCTAGGTACAAACTACCCAAAGGCTGCTATTTTGAGATGACTCTGCCCCCACCAGTTTCTCCAGGCCAGAAGCTGATTGTCTCTTGTTTTAGGTGCAGCTCAAAACCTCCAGTTTTTCCCTCTGTAAGAGCACTCACCCAACTCTGCAAATCATCACTAGTTAGTAACAATCGGAAAAGGATCTGTGAATGCTTATTCTTCTCCATCCTATTTTCTAACCTGGCTGTATTAACAGCTAATCAGAAATTAATGCTATGAGTAGGCACTCTCCTGACTCAAGAGGGAGCAAGTCAGCAAAATATTTAAGTGACCGTTTTATTGACCGCCTCCACTCCAACAGGGTTAATGATCATGAGGCCTGGAACTTAGTCATCATCATTTCTCACTGGGATTTTGGCTGTTCTTTTAGTTCTTGAATTTAGAACAAAACAAAAAATAAAGAGTGTATAGCAAAAACTTGTTACATAGTGAGGTTAAGGAAGGTTTTCTTCAGTGCCTTTTTCCATTTGGGGTGGCAGGGCAGGGGAGAGGAGGGTTCAGTTAGCCTGAGTATCAGGTGATTGGAGTTCTAGTCTTGGTTCCGTTCCCAACATGCTTTGTGAGTTTCAGTCCCTCAGTTTATTTATCTGTAAAATTGGGATGAGGAGTTTAATGGTGAAGAATGCTTTTATATCTTTGGCAATCTGGATCAAGGGCTGTCAGATTTTTTTAGATTTCATGGACCAATATAATTTCCCACAAGCATTTTAACAACCATTATACATAAACAAATATATAAATCTTGTATATATATATATATATATACACACACACACACACACACACATGCACATGTGTGTGTATATATATATGTAGAGAGAGAGAGAGACTTTATAGAGAAGTACATGTAAATCCTATTCTGAAGGATATTTATATTTAGGATTTATATATATGCTCATATATACATATATAGGATTTCTACATATGTGTGTGTATATATGTACATGCACACATATTTATATATACACAGATATACAGGATTCACAAAGTTTGACTCTCAACTGAAAGTATTTTAAAAAGCTACCACCGTAATTTTATGAAAGAAAAGACATTTTATCACCAGAAAAGTTGGAAGGGCATAATCTCAAAATAGAGGGCAGTTCATTATGTTGACCTCTTTGTAACTTTATGAAACACTCTCACCACCTTGTATTTATTTTTTCTGATTTAGATACAGATATGAAAAACATTGTTCGAGACTGGTAAAGTTCCACAGACCCACCTTTAGAGTCCAATGTTCTGCAGCACCAAACTTTATCCTTTCTCTCCTTAAGTCACCCTAGGTGGGGTCAGTGATCACTTCCATCAGGTCTGCTCATTACTGCTCCAGTCAGAACCACATCCAGGGGGATAACATTGGGTTTTTTCCTCCCCCAAAGGGGAAAAAACCACCCTCTGTTTAAAAGCCTCAGAGAGCAAGAAAGAGAATAAAGTGACAAAAGAAGCTGGGTTTGATGAACTGGAAGAAATCAAACAAACAAATCAAATAAACATGCGTGAGTGTGCCCACACACATATTTCAAAAGAAGAATCCAGGAAATTTGAAGTCTGGCTTCAGGCATCTGAAGCCAGACCTCATTTGTGGGACTGTGGTTCACAGTGGAAAAATACCATGCTCCACGTCACTCCACCCATTAGGGAAGGCTGAGCAGCTATTTTAAAGTCAGGCCTCTTTAAACATTTCAGCACATGGCACTCAAATAGTCCCAGCTCCGAAATGTTGTGGCTGTTTATTGGCTCACAGGACTGAATTCCTAACCTGTGTTGCTGCACTATGCTGACTTTTTATTTCATACACTAAGAAATTTAGGTGACTTACCCAAAGTCACAATTCGGTCAGCGGAGAAGCTGAGATCCCAACAAGAACTGTTGAAAAACAATGCCTATGTTCTTAACCACAGTGATATGCTGTCTTCCAAATAGTCCATTTTTATGGTAGCATAGGCTATATGATGGCTTTGTTTGCCCATCCATCAAGAAGTATTCTTAAATTCCAAATAGTAGAATGAGAATAATAAAACCATTGTGATAAAATCTGGATGAGGAGTAACTGGGGGTTCTTTGTAACTATCTCTGTAAGTATGAAATTATTTCAAAATGAAATGTTACCAAAAGAAATAAAAGATTAATAAAAAGTCCAAATCTGGCAGGTTTGTTTAAAATGATCACAAAGGCCAGAACGTGTAGAGTGCTTATTATGTGTCAGGCACTGTGCAAAACACTTTATATGTGCTATTTCATATTATTCTCACAATACCACTTTAAGTACTGCAATTATCCCAAACTTACAGATGAAGAAACTGAGGTACTAAGGACTTAAGTAACCTGACAGGTCACAAAGTAGTAAAGCCTGGACATAACCATGATCTAGATTGGTGCTCGTCCACTAGAGCACATTGTTTGAATATGGAGTGTTAATATTTCAAGCATATAGATGTGAATAGATAATAATATAATAAATACCCATTTACTCACATTTGGTGTTATCAAATCTTAACTTCAGGACATATTTGTTTCAGACTTTATTTTTTTTAAGAAATGGCATTTCAGTTAGAGTTGTGAACCCCATTGTACCCTCCCAATTCCATTCTACAATTTTCTCTTCTGTTAGGAAATCAGTATGAAAGTTCCCATGCATATTTTAAATAAATTTACACCATACATATACATCTACAAACAATACACACTATTTGTTTGTGTGATTTTCAACATTTAACAAATGAAGTCATACTGTACCAAGAGGCAAATTGTTCTTTTCACTCAATATTATGTTTTCAAGATACCGCATAGTATCTCTGTGCTGATTTTTTAAAATGCAGAATCAAATATATCAAGGGATCATTTTATGATTTATGCTTTTTTATTTTATTTTGTTTTGTCTTGCTTTGTTTAAGAAAAATTTCCCTGTCCTATAGCTGAGTCCATTTTGTACTGCTATGATAGAATATCTGAGACTGGGTAATTTACAAAGAACAGAAATTTATTTCTCACAGTTCTAGAGTCTGGAAAGTCCAAGATCAAGGTACTAGCAAGTAGATTTTCTGGGGAAGCCTACTCTCTGCTTCCAAAATGGTGCCTTGATACTGCATCATCCAGAGGGGAGGAACACTATGTCCTCACATGGAAGAAGGTGAAAGGACAAAAGATATGAACTCCGTTCATCAAGCTATTTTATAA
Source organism: Theropithecus gelada (assembly GCF_003255815.1). Lineage (NCBI taxonomy): Eukaryota > Metazoa > Chordata > Mammalia > Primates > Cercopithecidae > Theropithecus > Theropithecus gelada. Next base: position 136,809,473 of record NC_037689.1, read on the forward strand.
GGACACCTGATCCAACTAAAGGAGGAGGAGCCCTCAAGGCCAAGTCACCTGTTAAAGCCTCCACCGATAACACTATCATGTAGGCAACACCTGAAATTTGAAGGGGACACATTCAAACCATAGCAGCTATGGTCATAAAGATTTTCTCTTGTGTTTGTTTTTGTATTATGTATGTCAGGGGCTTAATTTTACTTTTCTCTGCATGTGTAACTATTCTATTAGAACCACACATTGAATATACTTTCTCTTCCTGACTCATGTGAAATGCTACCCTTGACATACATCTGACATGGTTTGGTTCTGTGTCCCCACCCAAATCTCATCTCAAATTGTAATCCCTACATGTGGAGGGAGGGAGGTGATTGGATCATAGGGGCAGTTTTCTCCATGCTGTTCTTGTGATAGTGAGTGAGTTCTCATGAGATCCGATGGTTTCATAAGCATCTGGCATTTCCCCTGCTTGCCTGTCTCTTTCTTGCCACCATGTGAAGAAGGTACTTACTTCTCCTTCACCTTCCACCATGGTTGGAGGTTTCCTGATGCCTCCCCAGCTGTCTGGAACTGCCAGTCAATTAAACCTCTTTCCTTTATAAATTACCCAGTCTTGGGTAGTATCTTTATAGCAGTGTCAAAATGGACTAACACATTAAATTGGTACCAGGAGTGGGGTATTAATATAGAGATAATTGAAAACATGGCAGTGACTTTGGAACTGGGTAACAAGCAGAGGTTGGAACAGTTTGGAGGGCTCAAAAGAAGAGAGGAAGATGTGGGGAAGTTCAGAACTTCCTAAAGACTTGTTGAATGGTTTTGACCAACATGCTGATAGTGATATGGACAATGAAGTCCAGGCTGAGGTGGTCTCAGATGGGGATGAGGAAATTTTTGGGAACTGGAGCAAATGTCACTCTTGCTGTGCTTTAGCAAAGAGACTGGTGGCATTTTGTCCCTGCCCTAGAGATCTGTGGAACTTTGAACTTGAGAGACATGATCCGAAATTGGAACTTATATTTAAAACAGAAGCAGAGCATACAAGTTTGAAAAATTTGCAGCCTGATGATGCGATTAAAAACAAAAACAAGAAAATGTTTCTGGGGAGAAATTCAAGCTGGCTGCAGAAATTTGAGTAAGTAATGAGGAGCCAAAGGTTAATCACGAAGACAATGGGAAAAATGTCTCCAGGGCATGTCAGAGACCTTCACAGTAACCCTCCCATCACAGATCTGGAGGCCTAGGAGGGAAAAATCATTTCCTGGGTTGGGCCTAGGGCCCTGATGCTGCTCTATGCAGCCTTGGGACTTGGCACTCTGTTTCCCAGCCATGGCTAAAAGCGGCCAAAGTACAACTCAGGCCATTGCTTCAGAGGGTGTAAGCCTCATGCCCTGGTGGCTTCCATGTGGTGTTGGGCCTGCCGGTGCACAGAAGAACTGAGGTTTGGGAACCACTACCTAGATTTCAGAGGATATATGGAAATGCCTGAATGTCCAGGCAAAAGTTTGCGGCAGGGGTGGAGCCCTCATGGAGAGTCTCTGCTAGAGCAGTACAGAAAGAAAATGTGAGGTTGGAGCCCCCACACAGAGTCCCCACTTGGGGACTGTCTAGTGGAGCTGTGAGAAGAGGGTCACTGTCCTCCATTTAAGATTTAATGACTGCCCTGCTAGTTTTGAACTTGCATGGGGCCTGTAGTCCCTTCATTTTGGCCAATTTCTCCCATTTGGAATGGGAGCATTTATCCAGTACCTGTACCCCCATTGTATCTTGGAAGGAACTAATTTGCTTTTGATTTTACAGACTCATTGGTGGAAGGGACTTGCCTGTCTCAGATGAGACTTTGTACTTGGACTTTTGAGTTAATGATGGAATGAGTTAAGACTTTGGGGTATTGTTGGGAAGGCATGATTGGTTTTGAAAACTTGCCTTGTCTTGGATGAAACTTTGGACTTGGACTTTTGAGTTAATGCTGTAATGAGTTAAGACTTTGAGGGATGGTTGGAAAGTCATGATTGGTTTTGAAATGTGTCAAGGACATGAGATTTGGGAGGAGCCAGGGACAGAATGATATGTTTTGACTCTATATCCCCACCCAAGTCTCATCTCAAATTGTAATCCCCATGTGTTGAGGAGGGTGACCTATAATCTCCACATGTAGAGGGAGGGAGGTGACTGGATCATGGGGGTGATTTTCCCGGTGTTGTTCTTGTGATAATGAGTGAGTTCTCATGGGATCTGATGATTTTATAAGTGTCTGGCATTTTCTCTGCTTGCAATTCTCTCTCCTGCCGCCATGTGAAGTAGGTGCCTTGCTTCCCCTTTGCCTTCTGCTATGATTGTAAGTTTCCTGATGCCTCCCCAGCCATGTGGAACTGTGAGTCAATTAAACTTCTTTCCTTTATAAAGTACCCAGTATCAGGTGTACCTTTATAGCAGTGTGAGAATGGACTAATACAACACTGAAGTTTCATTCATGCATATATAGCTGTATTTCTGAGCTCTCTATACTAGTTCATTGGCATTTTTGTCTCTCCCTACACCAAAACATAGCATCATTATTACCTTAGCTTTATAGGTAGTTTTGATATCAGGTAGAGCAGGATCATATGCTTAGTTCTCCCCATATCTCTCAGCTATTTCTTCCCTATTTTTATATTTTCTGAAACAATTTGGAAAAGATAAGAATTATCTGATCCTTCAAGATTTGGTAAAACTTTTCTATACAACTGCCTGAGGCTAGTGTATCTGAAGGTAGAAAACTTTTGAATACAGTTCAATGTCACTGATATTTATGGTTTATGGAGGTTTGTGATTTCTTCAGTCACTTTTGACACATTTTCTAAGGAAGTATTGACTTATAAGTTTTCAAGATTATTGGCATAATGTTTATTGTAGTTCTATTTTATGATCTTGAAATCTTTAATTTATCTATACAACCATTGCATTCCCTTTTTTTGTTACTAATTTTTTCGTGTCTTTTCTTGATTACTGTTGATATTTTCTCATTGTATTCATTCTTTTTTTTCCAAAGAACCAACTTTTGATTTTGTTGATCCTCTCTATGGTTTAATTGTTTTCTACCAAACTCATTCATTTCTGCTCTTATTTTTACAATTTTCTTCCTTCTAGATTACTTTGTCTGGTTTCTTGAGTTGAACACAACCCATTTTTATTCAATCTTCCTTAATTTTATAATTAATTGTGATTAAGATTATACAATTACCTTTAACTATTACTTTAGCAAGATAACACTAGATTTTGTAATATAGTATTTTTATTATAATTTTTGTTTTATTTTTAAATAATTTGATAGAGAAGTAGTAAAACAAAAGTTTACTTTACTACTGCAAAAGTAGTAAAACAATACCCATTTGTCACAAACTAATTCTACAAATGTTGCAATTTTATCCTTTTAAACTTTCTCATGTTCTATCTTACACACACACACACACACACACATAAACACACACAGCTGTGTATGCCCATATGTATGTCCTAAATTGCTTTGCTGAAAGAAAGTTCCTAACATAAACCCTCTTTATGCCTTATAATTTAGTGTGTATTTTCTAAAAACAAGGTCAATCGTTTATATAATTAAAGTACAATGATCAAATATCAGAAAATCGTCCCTGAAACAGTATTATAATCGACAGATCTTATTTATATTTCACCAATTGTCCCACTAATATATTTTTTAGCAAAAGGCTTCTATCCAGAATCATGCATTGCATTTAGTTTTCATGTTTTTTCATGTTTCGTTAGTCTACTATAACTAGGAACACTCCCTTGGCATTGCTTTATCTTTCATGATCCTGACAATTTTGAAGAGTACAAACCATTATTTTGTAGAATGTCTATCAAATCTGAGTGTGTTTGATGTTTCCTCGTGGTCATATTTAGGTAGGTTATGTAATTTTGGCAGAGATATCACAGAAATTATGTTGTGTTCTATTTGTATTATATCAGAAGATACATGATATATATTTGTCTTAACTGGTGATGTTAATTTTGATCACTTGGTTATGGTGATGTCTTCCAAGTTTCTCCACTGTGAAGTACTACTTTCCTCTTTGATATTCATATGTGTCTTATAGAGGAATATTTTGAAAATATGTAAATATGATATTTCTGATTCAACTTTAACCAACTAATTTTAGCATCAATTGATAATTTTTGCCAAGTGGTGATTTTCTGTATTATTTCTACTACATTTATTAGTTAATTTTCTTGTGAACAACTAAAAGATTTCATTCATTCTTCATTTATTTAGTATTTATTTATATTTTTGTGAACTTGTAGATTCTTAGCAGGGCCTAGTGAGGAGAATTGGGCAGCTGGGGTGCAAAATTTATGGAGGCCCTCACTCTCAGTGTCATTCAAGTGTCTTCTTAAGAGTGATGTGCCTACAGCCCCCTTTTTTTTTTTCTGTTTCCGCTTCTATTTCCAGCCATTCCAATCTAGCAGTTTTATAGTTGTCTCCACCTAGATCTGCAGGTCCTTGTTCCAGAACCAGGTCTCATAGGGTCAATTTGGAATTTCTGCCCAGGGGTAACATTGACGATGTGGCAGATCCTTTCACTGAACAAATGGATAACTTGGCTTATTTTTAAGTATGGGACTGTGTTCTCCTACCTCCTTATGTCATATCTTGCAGGGGGATGATCTTAGCTAACATTTTGCAGCTTCCTTGCATGAGACAAGGTGAAGTATTCTGTCTCCCATTCCCAGTTTTTTATTTTAGGCATACAGTCAGTCCTGTTCAATGTCAAATACTTTAGCCACCTTACCCATAGAGGACCTAATTCCATAGCCTTCATTGGCTGTTACTAGACTGGGAGCCCAGTAACACTCAACCTTGTTTAAATTTGAATTTTCTCTTCTGTATTTAATCCATGGAGATGTTTGTGTGCTATCTAAGACAAGCTATGTTTTTGTTTATCTTTTCTATATTTCACCCATCAACATTGTTGTCTGTAATAGAGGAGTTAAAGTATGTGCCTTCTCAAAGTATGTGTCATTTATCTTATTTTTTATTCAGAGATGTTTAACCTATGAGTATACAGACACATTATAAATGATTGATCTATCATGTTAATTATAATTTTAAAGCCTCCTAAAGAAATTTATATGCTTTCTCTTTATTTTATTTAGGTATTTAAAATCCAGCTAATTATATATTACAGTGTTAAATAAGACTTTACATTTTAAATAAGAGAAGCTGGAGAACCAAGTGCAAACAATGTAGAAGAGCTCCATAAGAAAGCCTGATTAGATGATTAGGCAGGTCCAAGACAGCCGAATAGGAACAGCTCCAGTCTACAGATCCCAGTGTGAGCGATGCAGAAGATGGGTGATTTATGCATTTCCAACTGAAGTACCGGGTTCATCTCACTGGGGTTTTGTCAGACAGTGGGTGCGGGACAGTGGGTGCAGCCCACTGAGCGTGAGTCGAAGCAGGGTGAGGCATTGCCTCACCCGGGAAGTGCAAAGGGTCAGGGAATTCCCTTTCCTAGAGAAGGGAAGCTGTGACAGATGGCACCTGAAAAATCGGGTCACTCCCACCCTAATATTACACTTTTCCAACAGTCTTAGCAAACTGCACACCAGGAGTTTATATCATATGCCTGGCTTGGAGGGGCCTACACCCACAGAGCCTTGCCCATTGTTGGCACAGCAGACTGAGATCAAACTGCAAGGCAGCAGCGAGGCTGGGGGAGAGGCGCTGACCATTGCTGAGGCTTGAGTAGATAAACAAAGCCGCTAGGAAGCGCAAACTGGGTGGAGCCCACTGCAGCTCAAGGAGGCCTACCTGACTCTGTAGACTCCACTTCTGGGGGCAGGGCATAGCTGAACAAATGCAGTAGAAACCTCTGCAGACTTAATTGTCCCTGTCTGACAGCTTTGAAGAGAGTAGTGGTTCTCCCAGCATGGAATTTGAGATCTGAGAACAGACAGACTGCCTCCTCAAGTGGGTCACTGACCCCCGAGTAGCCTAACTGGGAGGCACCCCCCAGTAGGGGCAGACTGACACCTCACACGGCCAGGTACCCCTCTGAGATGAAGCTTCCAGAGGAACGATCAGGCAACATTTGCTGTTCAGCAATATTCACTCTTCTACAGCCTCCGCTGCTGATACCCAGGCAAACAGGGTCTAGAGTGGAACTCCAGCAAACTCCAACGGACCTGCAGCTGAGAGTCCTGACTGTTAGAAGGAAAACTAACAAACAGAAAGGACATCCACACCGAAATCCCATCTGTACATCACCATCATCAAAGACCAAAGGTAGACAAAACCGCAAAGATGGGGAAAAAACAGAGCAGAAAAGCTGAAAATTCTAAAAATCAGAGCGCCTCTCCCCCTCCAAAGGAATGCAGCTTCTCGCCAGCAATGCAACAAAGCTGGATGGAGAATGACTTTGATGAGCTGAGAGAAGAAGGCTTCAGACAATCAAACTTCTCTGAGCTAAAGGAGGAAGTTCAAACCCATCACAAAGAAGCTAAAAACCTTGAAAAAAGATTAGATGAATGGCTAGAATAACCAGTGTAGAGAAGTCCTTAAATGACCTGATGGAGCTGAAGACCATGGCACAAGAACTATGTGATGAATGCACAAGCTTCAGTAGCCAATTCGATCAACTGGAAGAAAGGGTATCAGTGATTGAAGATCAAATGAATGAAAGGAAGTGAGAAGAGAAGTTTAGAGAAAAAAGAGCAAAAAGAAACAAACAAAGCCTCCAAGAAATATGGGACTATGTGAAAAGACCAAATTGACAACTGATTGGTGTAACTGAAAGTGATGGGGATAATGGAACCAAGTTGGAAAACACTCTGCAGGATATTATCCAGAACTTCTCCAACCCAGCAAGGCAGGCCAACATTCAAATTCAGGAAACACAGAGAATGCCACAAAGATACTCCTCAAGAAGAGCAACTCCAAGAAACATAATTGTCAGATTCACCAGTTGAAATGAAGGAAAAAATGTTAAGGGCAGCCAGAGAGAAAGGTGGCATTATCCACAAAGTGAAGCCCAACAGACTAACAGCGAATCTCTCGGCAGAAACTCTACAAGCCAGAAGAGAGTGGGGACCAATATTCAACATTCTTAAAATAATTTTTAACCCAGAATTTCATATCCAGCTAAGCTAAGCTTCATAAGTGAAGGAGAAATAAAATCCTTTACAGACAAGCAAATGATGAGAGATTTTGTCACCACCAGGCCTGCCTTACAAGAGCTCCTGAAGGAAGCATTAAAAGTGGAAAGGAACAACTGGTACCAGTCACTGAAAAAACATGCCAAATTGTAAAGACCATCAATGCTAGGACGAAACTGCATCAACTGATGAGCAAAATAGCCAGCTAACATCATAATGACAGGATCAAATTCACACATAAAAATATTAACCTTAAATGTAAATGGGCTAAATGCTGTAATTGAAATACAGACACTGGCAAACTGGATAAAGAGTCAAGACCCATCAATGTGCTGTGTTCAGGAGACCCATCTCGCCTGCAGAGACACACATAGGCTCAAAATAAAGGGATGGAGGAAGATCTACCAAGCAAATGGAAAACAAAAAAAAGGGCAGGAGTTGCAATCCTAGTCCCTGATAAAACGGACTTTAAACCAACAAAGATCAAAAGAGACAAAGAAGGCCATTACATAATGGTAAAGAGATCAATTCAACAAGAAGAGCTAACTATCCTAAGTATATATGCACCCAATACAGGAGCACCCAAATTCATAAAGCAAGTCCTTAGAGACCTACAAAGAGACTTAGACTCCCACACAATAATAGTGAGAGACTTTAACACCCCACTGTCAACATTAGACAGATCAACAAGACAGAAAGTTTAAAAGGATATCTAGGAATTGAACTCAGCTCTGCAGCAAGCAGACCTAATAGACATCTACAGAACTGTCCACCCAAAATCAACAGAATATACATTCTTCTCTGCACCATATAGCACTTATTCCAAAATTGACCACATAGGTGGAAGTAAAGCACTCCTTAGCAAATGTAAAAGAACAGAAATTATAACAAACTGTCTCTCAGACCACAGTGCAATCAAGCTAGAACTCAGGACTAAGAAACTCACTCAAAACCACTCAACTACATGGAAACTGAACAACCTGCTCCTGAATGACTACTGGGTACATAATGAAATGAAGGCAGAAGTGAAGATGTTCTTTGAAACCAATGTGAACAAAGACACAACATACCAGAATCTCTGGGACACATTGAAAGCAGTGTGTAGAGGGAAATTTATAGCACTAAATGCCCACAAGAGAAAGCAGGAAAGATCTAAAATTGACACCCTAACATCACAATTAAAAGAACTAGAGAAGCAAGAGCAAACACATTCAAAAGCTAGCAGAAGGCAAGAAACAACAATCAGAGCAGAACTGAAGGAGACAGAGACACAAAAAACCCTTCAAAAAATAAATGAATCCAGGAGCTGGTTTTTTTGAAAAGATCAACAAAATTGAGAGACCATTAGCAAGACTAATAAAGAAGAAAAGAGAGAAGAATCTAATAGATGCAATAAAAAATGATAAAGGGGATATCACCACTGATCCCACAGAAATACAAACTACCATCAGAGAATACTATAAACACGTCTACGCAAATAAACTAGAAAACCTAGAAGAAATGGATAAATTCCTGGACACATACACTCTCCCAAGACTAAACCAGGAAGAAGTTGAATCCCTGAATAGACCAATAGCAGGTTCTGAAACTGAGGCAATAATTAATAGCCTACCAACCAAGAAAAGTCCAGGACTAGACGGAATCACAGCTGAATTCTGCCAGAGGTACAAGAAGGACCTGGTACAATTCCTTCTGAAACTATTCCAATCAATAGAAAAAGAGGGAATCCTCCCTAACTCAATTTGTAAGACCAGCATCATCCTGATACCAAAGCCCGACAGAGACATAACAAAAAAAGAGAATTTTAGACCAATATCCCTGATGAACATTGATGCAAAAATCCTCAACGAAATACTGGGAAACTGAATCCAGCAGCACATCAGAAAGCTTATCCACCATGATCAAGTGGGCTTCATCCCTGGGATGCAAGGCTGGTTCAACATATGCAAATCAATAAATATAATCCAGCATATAAACAGAACCAAAGACAAAAACCACATGATTATCTCAATAGATGCAGAAAAGGCCTTTGACAAAATTCAACAGCCCTTCATGCTAAAAACTCTCAATAAATTAGGTATTGATGGGACGTACCTCAAAATAACAAGAGCTATTTATGACAAACCCACAGCGTATATCATACTGAATGGGCAAAAACTGGAAGCATTCCCTTTGAAAACTGACACAAGACAGGGATGCCCTCTCTCACCACTCCTATTCAACATAGTGTTGGAAATTCTGGCCAGGGCAATCAGGCAGGAGAGAGAAATAAAGAGTATTCAATTAGGAAAAGAGGAAGTGAAACTGTCCCTGTTTGCAGATGACATGATTGTATATTTAGAAAACCCCATCACCTCAGCCCAAAATCTCCTTAAGCTGATAAGGAACTTCAGCAAAGTCTCAGGATACAAAATCACAATGTGCAAAAATCACAAGCATTCCTAAACACCAATAACAGACAAACAGAGAGCCAAATCACAAGTGAACTCCCATTCACAATTGCTTCAAAGAGAATAAAATACCTAGGAATCCAACTTACGAGGGATGTAAAGGACCTCTTCAAGGAGAACTACAAACCACTGCTCAATGAAATAAAAGAGAACACAAACAAATGGAAGAACAGTCCATGCTCACGGATATGAAGAATCAATATCGTGAAAATGGCCATACTGCCCAAGGTAATTTATAGATTCAATGCCATCCCCATTAAGCTACCAATGACTTTTTCAAAGAATTGGAAACAACTACTTTAAAGTTCATATGCAACCATAAAAGACCCTACATTGCCAAGACAATCCTAAGCCAAAAGAAGCTGGAGGCATCACGCTACCTGACTTCAAACTATACTACAAGGCTACAGTAACCAAAACAGCATGGTACTGGTACCAAAACAGAGATATAGACCAATGGTACAGAACAGAGCCCTCAGAAATAATACCACACATCTTCAACCATCTGGTCTTTGACAAACCTGACAAAAACAAGAAACGGGGAAAGGATTCGCTATTTAATAAATGGTGCTGGGAAAACTGGCCAACCATATGTAGAAAGCTGAAACTGGATCCCTTCCTTACACCTTATAGAAAAATTAATTCAAGATGGATTAGAGACTTAAATGTTAGACCTAAAACCATAAAAACTCTAGAAGAAAACCTAGGCAATACCATTCAGGACAGGCATGGGCAAGGACTTCATGTCTAAAACACCAAAAGCAATGGCAACAAAAGCCAAAATTGACAGATGGGATCTAATTAAACTAAAGAACTTCTGCACAGCAAAAGAAACTACCGTCAGAGTGAACAGGCAACCTACAGAATGGGAGAAAATGTTTGCAATCTACTCATCTGACAAAGGGCTAATATCCAGAATCTATAAAGAACTCAAAAAAATTTACGAGGAAAAAAAAAACAAACAACCCCATCAAAACGTGGGCGAAGGATATGAACAGACACTTCTCAAAAGAAGACATTTATACAGCCAAGAGACACATGAAAAAATGCTCATCACTGGCCATCAGAGAAATGCAAATCAAAACCACAATGAGATATCATCTCATACCAGTTAGAATGGTGATCATTAAAAAGTCAGGAAACAACAGGTGCTGGAGAGGATGTGGAGAAATAGGAACACTTTTACACTGTTGGTGGGACTGTAAACTAGTTCAACCATTGTGTAAGACAGTGTGGTAATTCCTCAAGGATCTAGAACTAGATGTACCATTTGACCCAGCCATCCCATTACTGGGTTTATACCTAAAGGATTATAAATCATGCTGCTATAAAGACACATGCACACATATGTTTATTGCAGCACTATTCACAATACCAAAGACTTGGAACCAACCCAAATGTCCATTAATGATAGACTGGATTAAGAAAATGTGGCACATATGCACCATGGAATACTATGCAGCCATAAAAAGGAATGAGCTCATGTCCTTTGTAGGGACATGGATGCAGCTGGAAACCATCATTCTCAGCAAACTATTGCAAGGACAAAAAACGAAACACCACATTTCTCACTCATAGGTGGGAATTGAACAACGAGAACACTTAGACACAGGAAGGGGAACATCACACACTGGGCCTGTCATGGGGCGGGGGGAAGGGGGAGGGATAGCATTAGGAAATATACCTAAGGTAAATGACCAGTTAATGGGTGCAGCGCACCAACATGGCACACGTATACATATGTAACAAACCTGCACATTGTGCACATGTACCCTGGAACTTAAAGTATAAAGAAAAGAAGAAGAAGAGGAAAGAAAGTTTGATTAGCATTGTAAAGTGAAAAAGAAGAAAAGAGTTAAGTGAAATAGTTCTGCTAGATATTACAGATTGAGCTTTGAGCTTCTATAATAAATACCTGAGAAAGAGGTTATTTTTGTTCTTATGTATGCATGCAAATTTTGTTTTCATTAGCAATTATGATAACAGACCTCTTTCAGAGGGGAGGCTAATTGTCTATTTATCTAGGCTCTAGCCAACTTTACTATAAAATTAATTATGTGGCACGGACAGTATGTTTATTAATCAACTAATAAGCTCATTTTAAGAAAGAACTGGAAGTTGGCATTTTAGATCTTCAAATTTTTTTGTTGTGGGCTCAATATTGAAATTAAAGGCATGTTGAATGTTTTAAATTCCTAAGCTCTCATTTTTTCCAAGGCCTGATTCATGTATCACATAGCTAACATAGTTTTGTAGTGGGAATGTGCAGCTTTAGCTACCTAAGACATGTGACTAATTACTCTGGACAGCAATTACATGGACAGATAATCTCCCTTTAATTAAATATCAGACTTAATATCTATAACATTAATGTCACTTCAGAAGATGTAGGGAAATAATGAAAATGCAAGTATTTTAGAATCATAGATTAGAAGAGTGTAAATATGAAGCTCAATCTTTTATTTTAGGACTTATTATATATTCTCACATCCCTTGCTTTTATCTCAAAGAATTTCACTTCAGTAGTTATAGAATGGCAAGACTTTGAGAGATATGAAATCAACACACCGAATGCCTAAAAATGATAAATATAGATATTGTAAAACTGGAGTCAATGTCTTGCCGTCTAACAAAAGCCCTACAAATACTACAATGCATATGATAGATACATTTTATTTTCGAATCTGTTCTGCATTTGATAGCAAATGATTCTGGCTAAAGTAAGATTCCTTTTGTTCAAAAATCTAGCCATGCAAGGAGCAGTCACTGTCTTCCACTTAACATGATTACTTTCTGTCTTCCCATTCTCTTTTGCCACTCTCTCTGTAGGCCCTTACCATCTGATGCCAGGATTGTGATAACCTCCAAGCTAGTCTCACTACTTTTCCTTTTTACAAAAGTGGTTCTACTATGGTTTGAGTGTTTGTGTCCTCCCAAAATTCATGTTGAAACTTTATCCTCAATGCAATATTATTAAGAGGTGGGGCCTTTGGGAAGTGATAAAGTCACAAGGGCTCCACCTTTGTGAATGAGATTAGTGCCCTTATAAAAGGACTTGGAACAAGTTCATCCTTTTTCATCTTTTCCATCATGTGATGACACAGCAAGAAGGCACCATATCTGAAGCAGACAGCAAGCCCTCACCAGATGTGTAATCTTTTGCTGCCTTAATCTCAGAATTACCTGCTTCCAGAATTATGAGCGAAAAATTTATGTTGTTTATAAATTACACAGTCTAAGGTAATTTGGTAGAGAAACTTGAGCTGGCTAAGACAGGTTCCCATTTACTGTACGATTACCATGGGTCAGGCACTGGGTAGAGCATTTTACATATTTTGTCTTGTTTTATCCTCACAGCAGCCCTGTGAAGCAAGCACAGGTTGAGTAAACTTTATCTGAAATGCCTGAGACCAGAAGCATTTCAAGTTTCAGATTTTTTTTCCTGATTTTGTAATACATGTATTATACCTACCCACTGAGGGTTGAGCATTTCAAATAAAAAAATCTGAAATCTGAAATGCTCCAATGAGCATTTCCTTTCAGTATCATGTTGACACTCAAAACATTTCAGATTTAGGAACATTTTGGATGTCAGATTTGGAATGTTCAATCTGTACATTCTATTATCATCTTTATTCTAAAGCTGAAATAATTGAGGGCAAAGAATGAGAGCATATCTTGACTAACATCACACAGCTAATCAATGACAGGGCCTGGCACTGGCTTCAGACTCAGGTCTCTGTGTCCTGTGCCTATTCCTCTGTTCTTGGGCTATAGAAATAGCATCTTAACTCACCCAATTTCTGCCATTTAATTCGTCCTTGTTTTCTAATGCCTGAGAATCTTCCCAAAATACAGCTCTCATTATCTCAATTCTGCCTTCTCATGACATTTGACTAACTCCCCACTGTCAATAGGCTAGAAACTCAGAATACTTGTAATCTGGGCCCATCATGGTCCCTGGGCCAGGCCTTAAGCTTGTCTACCTCTGCATGTTTGTTCGTGCCACTCGCCCACACCTGGCTATATTATCTTGCTTAGTTTTTGTTACCTACTCTACAAACTGCGAAAAATGACATTGCTCTGGTAAGACACAGTCAAAACTAATTTAAAGTACCTAGTGCAATGCCTGGCACACAGCAGCCTCTAAGTAAAAGAAGATTCTGTGCATTCAAGTTGTAGTTATCCCTCAATGATGCACTTAATCACTTCTTCTTCCATGGAGCCATTCATAAACATCCCAATCAGAAATGGTATCTCCTTCCACAGGACTACTTCTTCTCCTTCCTCTTCTTCCTCCTCTGTCCTTGTTCTAGTCCTCCTCTTTCTCCCCTTTCCACCTGCTTCTTTTTCATTGCTCACATGGCACTTACTGCACTGGGCTTTGTATTTTAGTGATTCATATCTAGGGCCCCTTCCCCACAGATTAGAAACACAAATTCATAATGAGCAAGGATCCCGTTTTATTCATCTTTGTAACTTCCTTGAAGACTAGTGTTTTAGAATCAGAAAAATTGATATTTGAGTTTCAACTCTGCACCATACAAGTTAGATGAACTTGGGGAAGTTATTCTGTACATCAGTTTCTCAATCTTGATGACAGAGGTGATAACAGTACTTACCTCTTAAGGCTTCTGTGAGTTTTTTTTTTTTAAATGAAGCACTCCACACAGAACTGGACACAATATTTTCATGAATATACTGTAAAATTCCTGTACTGATCTGATATCCACAACAACGCACCTAAGTTTTTAGGTTGATCCATTACTGGGTTTAATGGCTAAGAGCACTGGCTCTGGAATTAAACTACTTAGATTCAGTCTCAGCATTGCCTCCTACTGTCTGTGCTTGAGAAAATTAGTTTCTCTGAGCCTCAATTTCCTCTTCTGTTAAATAGGTAGGATAATAATGCTTTATTTCCCACTTGACTGTTTTAAGGTTTGACACTACTGCCAGCAAAGCATCTACAATAATATTCCAGCACATTGTAGATGCTTGATCCTGTCATATCATTGATGATCAGTAAAAATCAGTATATGTGTGCATATGCATGTCTGTGTGTGTGTGTGTGTGTGTGTGTGTGTATTGGTAGTGGGAGTGGGTTTGCAGTGTCTGCTATACTCTCTTGTCTTTTTCAGGGTAATCGTTGGCCCTGAGCATGTCAATACAGAGTACTTAATAATGTGGGGGGAGGTAATGACATAAAACTATTTTTGCCATTATGCTTCTTTGAGAAGCATGGCTTTCCCTGTTTTCCCACTTCCCAAGGAGAAAACTAATGCACACACCAGCTGTCTGATCCCCAGTACTATCATAGTCAGAACTCCAAACCAAAGCCATGTGTGGTTTTAGCCTCGTTAGCATATATGGCTTTGATATCAGAGGACTAGAGAGTTTCACTATTTGCATTCACTGTTCATAGGAAGAATCAAGCTATAATCGACATACCATGTGTTTTAGTTGTAAAGAGAAAAACATGCCAGGAAACTATTAATTTCTCCCAGTCAAAATGACCTCTTGTTTCAAAACAGGGGCTCACTAATGCTTCTTGGAAAATTATAGTTCTGTTGCTAGAGTGCCCCTTCATCTGAAAGCAAAATTGCCCATTCATATGATTGAGCAAGGATGAATAAAACATGCTGGTAGTGAAATTCACTAGGTATGAGGTCCTATTTAATCTCATTCCACTGTGTCAGCACATTCTGTGGAGATAAGTTTCCCAGACTGCCACAGGGTTTTCCTATTAAATACTTAAAATAGCAGAGATTTGGTAGCTTGTTGCTTCCTATCATGTTGAAGCAGGCTTGTATCCAAGTATAGTGTGTAAAAGTAGACGTGCCCCTGCTTATCAAGAATATGTGTGAGGTTGAAACATTGAAAATAATGCCTCTCTACTTATAAGCCTCTGTAGTTTTGGTACAAATCTAAGGATCTCAGGTTTAGGTCAGCTTCCCAGCATATCAGCTACTTCCTGAAAGGCATTCTTCATACAAAGCAGAATCATTATTTGCAAATCTCTCAGGTAGTATTTTGTCCAGTAAGACAACAAATTACTGCTCCAATAGTCCTCATTTGATGATGTAAAAATTAACAAGGCAGAAGAACTTACTACCCTCTCATAGCAACAAGATAATTGTCATCATCGTTCTATTTGCTATTATTTACTGAATGCTGATTTTTCTTGACAGGCACTTTTCAACATGCAACTCTGGGAGATGGGTAATATGAGTTCGACTTTCGTTACCAACTACATGACCTTGGATAAGTTATTTTACCTCTCACTTCTTCTACCTACTCATGGGTAAAATGGTGTTTGTGACAACTTTTTGTCCCCACAGTTACAAACATACACAGGGATATACACAGATGTCAGAGAATTAAACCAATTATTTGCCACTGTGCTTGTGAGCAAACTTGATCTATTACTGAGAGCCTTTTGACAGTGTTAGGCACTGCAAAATGAGGGCTGAAATTGCCAACTGCATGCAGATTCCTACAATGGATTCTCAGTGTAGAGGAAAGATCATGGCTGAGACCTTGACATGCATGGGTTTTAGTTTAACTGCTTAGCCTCCAGAAGACTTGAAACAAGGGATGACTCTGGAGACACACTAGCTGGGTTTGAATCCAAGTTCTGCCATTTGCTAAACCTGTGGCTTTAAATATACTATTTAAAATTGTTGTGTCTCATTCATATCTTATTGTCTTTATCTATGAAATGTAGTATCTGTCTCATAGTGTTCTTTTGAGGATAGAGGAGAATACGGGTAAAGCACTTAGAACAATGCTTGTCCTGTAGCATGTGCTTAATAAGTTTCCATTGGCCAGGTGCAGCAGCTCATGCCTGTAATCTCAGCACTTTGGGAGGGCAAGGTGGGAAGAACGCTTGAGGCCAGAAGTTTGAGTCCAGCCTAGGCAACATAGAAAGACATGGTCTCTACAAAAAACTTAAAAATTAGCCAGGTGTGGTGACATGCTCCTGTAGTTCTAGCTACTCAGGAGGCTGAGACAAGAGGATCACTTGAGTTCACAAGTTCAAGGTTACAGGGAGCTATGATCCTGCCACTGCATTCTATCATGGGCAACAGAGCCAGCATGTCTTCTGAAACAAAACAAAACAAAGAATAAATTTCCATTGTCACTGTTGTGATTTTCTGTACAATGTGGATAAAAGTACTTAAGCTGTTTGCCTTATTAGGTTGTTACAAGGGCATTGCATGGAGAATATCATGACAGCTTCAAATAGACAGTATTTAAAATTCAGTTTCCAAGCTAGAAGATACTCTAAGTGCTCAATTACTTTTACTTCTCTTCCCTGCTCAAGTAGGCCAATCCCACAAATGGAATATAGCTACAAATATTGCATCCATGTAAAATCCTTATAGTAGGCAGACATCCCTCAATGTCTGTCCTGCAGGTCATCCCTCATGGTAGCCATGTATTGTTGTAGATGCCATCTAGCCCCACCTCAGGTTTCCTGAGATGACCACACCCTTTCTGATTTAGTAGGGTTGAAGCCTACCCCTTTATTTCTCCCCTTATTCCCAAGACACAGCTCTTAAAATATTTTTAAAAGTCCTAATCTATTTTGTATTCAATGACCATATAAGAAAGATGCCTCGGTTGGGTGCAGTGGCTCATGCCTGTAAACCCAGCACTTTGGGAGGCTGAGGCAGAAGGATTGCTTGAGCCCAGGAGTTTGAGACCAGCCTGGGCAACACAGAGAGACACCGTCTCTAAAATAAAAAATAAAAAGAAAAAAGAAAAATGCCCCTAGTATTTGGTTCAACCAATTATAAAGTATATTAAAGTCAATTATGGCTCATTAAAATAGATATTATCAAGAATCCATTAAATTTGACAATATTTGTGAAGGGCCTTAAACATGTACATATGTTTCAAACAGTAATTTTACTAGGAATTTATAATGAGGAAACAGTTGATCAAAATATAGTCACATGAATTCATAGTAGAATTACTTAGAATTGTTTTTTGTAATAGCAAGAAATGAAATCAGAAAAATGTCCAGTAATAAAGGACTGGTTAAATAAATTATGGTACAATTGAATGACATGCCACCATGAAAATGTTTTTAACAAAATTGAATGACTTGAAAATATGCTCATAATAAGAGGTTAAATGTTAAAAACCAGAGTAAAAAACCATGAATAAAACCTGTCCATTTAAAAATATATATGTATCCCTCAGGGATGACAATTTGGAGAAGATATCAAATGCAATAGATATCTCTAGGTTAAGAAATTATAGATCATTTTTATTCTTTTTTGTTGTTGTTGTTGAGACGGAGTCTCGCTCTGTCTCCCAGGCTGGAGTGCAGTGGCCGGATCTCAGCTCACTGCAAGCTCCGCCTCCCGGGTTTACGCCATTCTCCTGCCTCGGCCTCCCAAGTAGCTGGGACTACAGGCACCCACCACCTCGCCCGGCTAGTTTTTTGTATTTTTTCAGTAGAGACAGGGGTTTCACTGTGTTAGCCAGGATGGTCTCGATCTCCTGACCTCGTGATCCGCCCGTCTTGGCCTCCCAAAGTGCTGGGATTATAGGCTTGAGCCACCGCGCCTGGCCCATTTTTATTCTTATTGGATTTTTCATTATACTTTATCTTCCTCAAGTTTGTTCTAATGGTCATGCATGGAAACAGGATTTGGAGGCAGTAGTGCACAGGCTCCAGAGTCAGAAGACCCAGGCTCTAATTCTAGTACTGCCATTTTCTAGCTATGTAACTTTGAACAGGATGCTGAATTTCTTTGTACCTCCGTTTCTTTCTATGTTAAATAGAAATTATAATATTTACCACAGAAAGTTGCGGAGATTAGTCAATGTATGCAAAACACTGAGCCCAGCACTAGCTGGTAGTATAGACTCAAAAGTATGCAATTATTATTATAATCAGAAAGAAAAAGTTACTTTAAATATACCTCTGGACTTCAATACCTACAGTTGGCCATAGGCACTAGGCGTGTTGTTTACCTGGAAGTTTGTTGGATAAGAAAACGTGAGCAGAGCAAAGAACATGCTTAAATTAAGGTCTCATTTAAAACACATCACTTAAGAGTTATCTTGGATGAAAATGAAATTACACTCTGATTCTCCTATGGGAAGGAAAACCAGCTTCTTTCAGTTTGAGCACAGAGCACGGAAAACCAGATCCAAGTTCCCTGGGATGTTCATTGAGAATGTGCACTTTATGAACACATGGCAGGTTTTCACCATATCCTCCATTCAGATATTTTATGAGATGGTGATGGTGTGAATTGTCTCTGCACTGTGCCAGATAGACTCCACACCTCTCCTCAGTGATCCTTTTCAGATAAGCCATGCCAGGCTTCACTATGCATGTCTAATAGCTTCCTTATACAAATTCAGGGTACCAAAAGACACCGGACAGGTGACAGCACAATCTGGACTATAAGTAGCTCATCAATCACTCTCCAAAATCCTGGGCAGGGACAATTATTTCCTTCTTCTCCAGGAAGTAATCAACTGTGGGTAAGATAATCCGGAGTCCTTTGGAGACGCCAACTTCAAAACCCAGTGTCAGGTCAGAAAGAAGAAGATGGATTGAATTTACACACAGGAGGAAATGTACACAGTTCACCAAAGCATTGTAGATAGAGAAAGCAGTATCCAACATAGACTAAGGTCATAGTGAAGTAAATGACTGAAGATAACAAGCCAGACCAGATGTAAGGTGAAGAATCAGAGACTGAGGATTCACTCTAAGATTGGAGATAGCTCAATGCACACACACACAAAAAGGCTAGACAGACAAAAAAAAATTACTAAGAAATTGGTGTGGAAATTGTAGGGCACAGTAGAGCACATTTCTGCTTGTTTTATTCAGGAACAAGCTGAGTATCCTCAACAACTTCAAGAAAGCCCCCTGGGAAGAAAACTCCCAAACCCAAATAACTGGCCTAGAAAATGATGCAAAAACACAATGTTCACTAGACTCACTAATAGCTGTGAGTAATCACCAGTCTCCACTGTCTTTTCTTCTTGGGTACACAGCTAGATTACATTTTGTAGCTACTCTTACAGCTAGATATGGCCATGTGGCTGAGTGATGGCAACTAGAATGTGGGTGGAAGTGACACATCACTTCCAAGCTGGCCCCCAAAACCTACTACAGGCAACAGCTCCCCCACCCTAGTCCCTGTGGAAGTTCATTAGACTATCAGAGAAAAACTAACTTTTATTCTGTTCAGCGACTGAATCTTTGAGGGTAGTTTATTACAGCAGTTAGTCTACCCTGATTATGCAACAGATCATTTTGTTCCCTTCCTCCATATTAGAGCACCACAATTATATTCCAAAGTTATGTCTCTTAACTATGCTTTGACTATCTTTTCCTTTTAAATTTTTCTTATTGATATAAAACAATACATGCTCAGTGCAGGAAACATGAGAAGCACTGGGCAAAACAAAGAAGACAACAAAAATCATTCATAATTATCATCTACCATTCAGAGATAATTAAGGCTGACATTTTGGTTCATGTCCTGCCAATATATTTTCAGGATTGCTTATATATGTATATACATCAAAACTGGAACCAGTGCGCACATCATGTACATTCAATACATATACTTCCCCATCATAATTTTACAGCTATGTAGGAAATTATTTAATAAAAATAACATTAACCTTTCCATTTATGACAAACAACCAGTTAGGAAATACAATCAAAGAAAACAACCCATCTAAAAAATAGCAACAGAAATGATTCTTACTAAAACAATTCTGGTAAGAATATTTACAAATTTCAACAAGCCAAATAAAATACAGTAGGGCTTCATTTTCAGTCAGCCACACTATAAAGTTCAAACTGAAATATAACTTGTCAGAAACCTAAGGAAAATTCTGAAAAAGAAGTGTATTGAGAGTATGCTAGCAATAACACCTATTAAAATATCATAAATCTTGTGTAATTAAAGTTTGATATCGGTATATAAATAGACAAATCAAGGAAACAGAACAGAGAGCCTAGGAATAGGCATACACACACACACACAAATATAAATATATATATATATATATACTATATATATATAAAATATGTAATTTAGTTTATTATGAAGGAAGCATTTCAAATCAACAAGGGGAAATAAATTATTCAACTGCCTAACCACTTGAAAAAAAATAAAGTTAAATACTTGCTTCACTTCTTATACCAAAATACATACCGGATGGGTAAAAATGATAAATGTTTGTTTTAAAAATGATATCACTAAGGTAACAAAACAGAGAAAACTGATTTTTTAAATATTCTTAGGAGTGTTTTATAAGCATGATGCATACCCACAGAATCATTAAACAAGAGACAGAGACAATTGACTAAATTAAAATTTAAAATTGTCCATGTATCCAAATACCATTAACAAAGCCAAAACGTAAGTGGCAGACAAAATACTTTCAAACATATATGGCAAATAATAGACATATTCAATATATAGAGAGGTTTTACAAACAAGTAAAATAAATCTAATAACACATAAGATAAATGGTCAAAGAACACCTATGTAAAAAACTGCAAATTACTTCTAAATATATTAAAAGATGATCAATTTATCCATAGAAACAGAGATACAAAATTAAAGTAAAACAAATGATCATTATTTAACTATGACTGAAAAGGATTATAAAAAACTATACTGTGTTAGTTCAGGATGTGAAAAGACTCTCTCATTCATTCTTGGTGGTAATTAAGCCATGACAGACACTCTCTATGAAGGAAAATTTGGCAATATTTATCAACATTATAAATGTACAAACATGTGATCAGTGATTCTAGTAACAGCCATTTATCCTATGACTTTACATGTACGTGAGCAATAATGTGTATATGAAGATAATGCCTTCACAACTACTTGTAATAGCAAAAGATGGTAAACAACTTTGGGACTATTTACATAAAT
The DNA here is from genome assembly GCF_003255815.1 of Theropithecus gelada. Lineage (NCBI taxonomy): Eukaryota > Metazoa > Chordata > Mammalia > Primates > Cercopithecidae > Theropithecus > Theropithecus gelada. The sequence continues at coordinate 136,831,002 of NC_037689.1, forward strand.
TGTGAGATATCCATATATTTGAATATCATGCAGCCATTAAAAATAATGAGTGAAAGCTATTCATGCTGAAATGGAAAGATCACCAAGAGACATTGTTAAATAATAAAACCAAAGTTAAAAGCGGTGTGTAGAATATGAGATCATGTGTGGGAGAAAAGGCAGAAGGATAAAAATGTACAAATATGCTCTATACAAACAGAACAGTGCTTGAAAGACACACAAAATAATTGCAGTGGTTACTTCTAAGAAGGAAGAGTTGGGGGCTGGGGTGGTGAGAAGGGGCAATTTATTCTTCAGTGTACAACCTTTGATAGCTTTTCCTTTTTACCTCATGTGCACATATTATTAAATTCTAGTGTTCTACACCTCATAGGATGACTATAGTTAGCAACAAGATATTATATAGTTTCAAATAGCTAGAAAAAGGATATTGAATGTTCCTAACACAAAGAAATGATACATGTTTGAAATGACAAATATGCTCATTACCCTGATTTTATCACTATGCATTAAATACATTGAAACATCTCTAGGTACCCCATGAATATATACAATTGTTATTTGTCAATTAAAGAAAAGTAGAGAAATTAGTTAATGGATACAGTGTACATTATTTGGGTGATGGACACCCTACAAGCCCTGACTTGACCACTGGGAAACCTATGCATGTAACAAAATTGCATATGTATTTCATACATTTATATCAAAAAAAATAAATAAAAACAAAAGCAGGATAATCTGGAGAAATGCAAAATATATATAAAGTAAGAAAAAGATCAAATTTTGGAACCGTCTGTGATGTACATTCTTTGAAAGGTTAATGCCTGCCCTCAGAGGGAACATTTAAACCAGCCCTAGCCAGAGGGGAATCACCCATCCCAGTGGTACAAATTTGAGTTCTTGTTAACCTTGCCACCAAGGGCTACAGCATTCTGTGCCTCCAAGTAAACTTGAAGGGCAGTCTAGGCCATGAGGACAGCAAATTTTAGGCAAGACCTAGGGCTGGACTAGGCCTAGAGACAGTGGACTTGGGGGCCATGTGAAATACTGTGACATCAGCTGGGACCAGCCAAGGGAGTGCTTGCATCATCCCTTCCCTAACCTCAGTCTGCACAGCTTGTGTCTCCAAAAGACACTCCTTCCTTCTGCTTGAGGAGAGGAAAGTGAGAGTAAGGAGGTGTTTGTCTGGCATCTAGGATACCAGTCTAACCACAACAGATAGGGCACCAGTCAGAATTGTAAGGCCCCATTCCAGGCTCTAGCTCTCAGACAACATTTCTAGACATATCCTGGTCAAGAAGGGAACCCACTGCCTTGAAGGAAAGGATCCAGTCCTGGCAGCATTCTTCATCTGCTAACTGAAGAGTCCTTGGGCCCTGGATAACCAGCAGCGATACCCAAGTACTACATCGACGGCCTTGGTGAGCCTCTAAGACTTGCTGGCTTCAGATGAGACTCAGCACATTACCAGCTGTGGTGACTATGGGGCAAAACTCCTGCTTGAGAAAAGCAGAGAGAAAAGTAAAGTGGACTGTCCTGCACTTTGAGTACTAGTACAACCACAGGGGAATAGAGCACCAAGAGGGCTCTTGGAGTCTGTAATTCCAGGACTTGACTCTTGGATGGCATTTCTGGACCTTCCCTGGGACATAGGGGAGCCCACAGCCCTGAAGAATAAGTCCCAAGCCAGGCAGCATTCACAACAAGCTTAAGAGACCTTGGGCCTTAAGGGAACATCAAGAATGGTCTGGCAGTACTCCTCATGGCCTGAAGTGGGGGTGCCTATGGAGTGAGAACTCCTCTGCTTTTGGAAAGGGGAGAGAAGAATGGGAAGGACTACCAGACTGTTATCTTGTGGTTTGAGTGCCAGCTCAGCTGAAATACAGTAGAACACCAGGTATACTTCTAAGGTTTTTGAATCTAGCCCCTGACTCTTGGACAGCACTTCTGAACCCAGCTGGGGCCTGGGGAACTTCTCTGTCCTGAAGGAAAGGACACAGGCCTGATTGGCTTTAACATCTTCTGACTGTAGAGCTCCAGGGTCATGAGAAAACACAGGCAGTGGACAGGGAGTGGTTATAGCAGGTCTTGGGTGAGACCCAGAACTCTACTGGCTTCAGACCTGACTCGGTGCAGTTACAGTGGTGGTGACCACAGGTACTTATGTCACTCCACCCCAGCTCCAGGTGGCTTTGAACACAAAGAAAAACTATGTGTGGGAGAAAGTAAGGGAAGAGAATTCTGCTGGCTAATCCAGAGAATTCTCCTGTATCTTGTCCAAGGCCACAAAGGTGGTACCTCTACGAGTCTGCAAAAACCACGGCATTATAGGGCTTGGGGTGCCCCCAAAAGCAGATATAGCTTAGAGTACAATACCCAAGTTCTTTTAAATATTTGGAGAGCCTTCCCAAGAAGGACAGCTACAAATAAACCCAGACAGTGAAGACTACAATAAATACCTAACTCTTCAGTGCCTAGACACCAAAGAACATCTACTAGCTTCAACACCATCCAGGAAAACATGTCCTCACCAAATAAACGAAATAAGGCACCAGGGACCAATCCTGAAGAAACAGAGATATGTGACCTTTCAGACAGATAATTCAAAATGGCTCTGTTTGTTGAGAAAACTCAAAGAAATTTAAGAGACACAGAGAAGGAATTCAAAATTCTATCAGATAAATTTAACAAAGAAATTGAAATACTTCAAAAGAATCAAGGAGAAATTCTGAAGATGAAAAATACAACTGGCACACTCAAAATGCATGAGAGTCCTTTAATAGCAGAAGTGATCAAGCAGAAGAAAGAATTAGCAACCTTCAAGACAGGCTATTTGAAAATACAGTCAATGGAGAAAAAAAAAAAAAGAATAAAAAACAATGAAGCAAGCCTACAGGATCTAGAAAATAGCCTCAAATGGAAAATCCAAGGTTACTGGTTTTAAAGAGGAAGTAGAAAATGAGATATGGAGAAAAAGTTTATTCAACAGGATAATAAGAGAGATGTTCCCAAACTTAGAGAAAGATATCAATATCCAAGTACAAGAAAGTTATAGAGCACCAACCAGATTTAATCAAAAGAAGATTACATCAAAAGATTTAATAAGCAAACTCTCAAAAGTCAAGATTAAAGAAGGGATCCCAAAAGCAGCAACAGAAAATAAACACATAACACACAGTGGAGCTCCAGTATATCTGGCAGCAGACTTTTCAGTGGAAACTTTATAGGTCAGGAGAGAGTGGCATGACATAATTAAATTGCTGAAGGAAAAAAAAAGTTTTACCCCAGAATAGTATGTCTGGTGAAAATGTCCTTCAAACATAAAGGAGAAATAGTCTTTCCTAGACAAAGAATAGCTGAGGGATTTCATCAACACCAGACCTGTCCTACAAGGAATGATTAATGAAATACTTCAATCAGAAAGAAAAGGACATTAATGAACAATAAGAAATCACTTGAAGGTACAAAACTCACTGGTAATAGTAAATACACAGAAAAACACAGAATATTATAACGATGTAACTGGGCATGTAAACTACTCTTATACTAAGCAAAGAGACTAAACAATAAACCAATCAAGAATAGTAACTAGAACAACTTTTCAAGACATAGTCAGTACAACAAGATATAAATAGAAACAACAAAAACTTAAGACATGGGGGAACAAAGTTAAGGTGTAGAATTTCTATTAGTTTTCTTTTTCCTTGTTTATTTATGCAAATAATGTTAACTTGTCATCAGTTTAAAATAATATGTTATAAGATAGTATTTGCAAGCCTCACGGTAACCTCAAACTAAAAAACATACAATGGATATGCTAAAAAATAAAAAGCAAGAAACTAAATTATATCACCAGAAAAAATTACATTCACTATAGAAAGACAGCAAGGAAAGAATGAGGGAAGAGAAGACCATAAAGCCACTAGTAAACAAATTAAAAAATGACAGGAGTAAGTCCTTATTTATCAATAATAACAATGAATGTAAATTGACTAAACTCTCCAATCAAAAGACATAGACTGGCTGAATGAATAATAAAACAATACCTAGTGATCTGTTGCCTACAGAAAACATATTTCACCTACAAAGACACACATAGACTGAAAATAAAGGAATGGAAAAAGATATACCATGTCAATAGGGATCAAAAAAGAGCAGGAGTCTCTATACTTATATCAGACAAAATAGATTTCAAGACACAAACTATAAGAAGAAACAAGGAAGGTCACTATATAATGATAAGGGGGTCAATTCAGCAAGAGGATAAAACAATTTTAAGTATATATGCACCCAACACTGGAGCACCCAGATATATCAAGGAAATATTAGCACTAAAGACAGAGATAGGCTCCAATACAATAATAAGAGCTAGAGACTTCAACACCCCACTTTCAGCATTGGACAAATCTTCCAGTCAGAAAATCAGCAAAGAAACATCAGACTTAATCTGTACTATCAACTATATGGCTCTAACAGATATTTACAGAACATTTCAACCAAAAGCTGCAGACCACACATTCTTTCCTCAGCACATGGATCATTCTCAAGGATAGACCATATGTTCAGTCACAGAAAAGTTTTAAAACATTCAAAAATTTAAACAATCAAGCATCTTCTTGGACCACAATGGAATAAAACTAGAAATCAGTAAGAGGAATTTTGGAAACTATACAAATACATGGAAATTAAACAATATAAACCTGAATGACCAGTGGGTCAATGAAGAAATTAAGCAGGAAAATAAAAACTTTCTTGAAACAAATAATAATGGAAACACAATATACCAAAACCTCTGTGATACAGCAAAAGCAGTAATCAGAGGGAAGTTTATAGCTATAAGTGCCTACATCAAAAAAGAGGAAAAATTTCACATGAACAATCAAATGATGCATCTTAAAGAATTAGAAAAGTAAGAACAAACCAAATCCAAAATAAGCAGAAGAAAAAAACAATAAAGATCAGAGCAGAAACCAACAAAATTGAAAAGAACAAAACAATACAAAAGATTAATGAAACAAAAAGTTGGTTTTTTGAAAAGTTAAATAAAATAGACAAACTTTTAGCCAGACTACCTAAGAAAAAAGAGAGAAGATATGAATAAAATCAGAAATGAAAAAGGGAATATTACAACTGACACTGCAGAAATTCCAAGGATAATTAATGGCTACTATGAGCAACTATATGACAATAAATTAGAAAATCTAGAAAAAAATGGACACATTTATTGTCATTATATGACAATAAATTAGAAAATCCAGAAAAAATTGGACACAATAAATTAGAAAATCTAGAAAAAAATTGACACACTTTATACAACCTACCAAGATTGAACCAGGAAGAATAGAAAACCTGAACAGACCAACAAGAAGTGACAAGATTTAAGCCATAATTAAAAGTCTCTCAGATCCAGTGATGTCACTCCTGAATTCTACAAAATACTTAAAGAAGAAATAATACCAATCATACTGAAACTATTCTGGAGGAAGGAATACTTCCAAAAGATTCTACAAGGCCAGTATTACCCTGATACCTAAAACATACCGAAAACACAAAGACACACACACACACACACACACACACACACACACACACACATACACACACACACAAAAAAAAGAAAACTGTAGGTCAATATCTCTGTGAATATTGATGCAAAAGCCTTTAAAACATACTAGCAAAGCAAATTCAACAATATATTAGAAAGATTATTCATCATGATGAAATGGGGTATATCCCTGGGATGCAAGGATCATTCAACATACATTAATCAATCAATTTGATACACCATATCCACAGAATAAAGGATAAAAACCATATAATCATTTCAATTGAGGTTATAAAATCATTTGATAAAACTCAACAACCTTTATGATAAAAGCCCTAAAAAAACTGGATATAGAAGGAACATACCTCAATGTAATAAAAGTCATATATGACAGACCCACAATTAGTATCATACAGAATGCAGAAAAACTGAAAGCCTTTCCTCTAAGATCTGGACCTCAACACGGATGCCCACTGTCACCACTGTTATTCAACATAGTACTAAAAGTCCTAGCTAGAGCAATCAGACAAGAGAAAGAAATAAAAGTCATCCAAAGTATAAAGTTAGAAGTTAAATTATGCTTGTTTGCAAGTAATATAATCTTATATTTGGAAAAACCTAACGAGTCCATAAGAAAACTATTAAAACTGGTAAAAAATATTCAGTAAAATTGCAAGATACAAAAGCCACATATAAAAATCAGTAGCATTTTTATATGGCAACAGTGAACAAGGTGAAAAAGAAATAAAAAATTTAATCCCATTTACAATAGTCACACATAAAATTAAATACCTAGCAATTAACTTTAAAAAGAAGTTAGAGATCTTTATAATGAAAACTATGAAACACTGACGAAAGAAATTGAAGAGAACCAAAACATGGAAAGATATTCCATGTTCATATTTTGGAAGAATCAATATTGTTAAAAATGTTCAAACTACACAAAGCATTCTACAGATTCAATGTAATCCCTATCAAAATACCAATGACATTCTTCATAAAAACACAAAAAACAATCCTAAAATTTATATGGAAACACAAAAGATCAAGAATAGCCAAAGCTATCCTGAGCAAAAAGGAAAAGACTAGACGAATCACATTACCTGATTCAAATCATACTACAGAGCTACGGTAACCAAAGCAGCACATTATCTGACTTCAAATCATACTACAGAGCTATAGTAAACAAAGCAGCATGGTACTGGTGTAACTACAGACACATAGAACAATGGAACAGAATAGAGAATCCAGAAACAAATCCAAACATCTACCATGAACTCGGTTTTGACAAAGATGCCAAGAACATACATTGGGGGAGAGGAGAGTTTCTTCAAAAAATGGTGCTGGGAAAACTGGTTATCCATATGCAAAAGAATTAAACTAGAACCTTATCTCTCACCACATCGAAAAATCAACTCAAAGTGGATTTATGACTTAAATCTAAGACCTCATGCTCTATGAAACTACTGCAAGAAAACATTTGGGAAAATCTCCAGAATATTGATCTAGGCAAAAGTTTCTTGAGCAATATCCCATAGGCACAGGCAACCAAAGCAAAAATGGACAAAAGGAATTACATCAAACTAAAAAATCTTCTTTACAGCAAAGAAAATAATCAACAAAATGAAGAAACAAAACCCAGAATAGGATAAAATGTTTGCCAACTACCCATCTGACAAGGGATTAATAACAAGAATATATAAGGAGCTCAAACAAATCTATAGGAAAAAAATCTATTAACCCGATTAAAAAATGGGCAAATATTTTAATAGATATTTCTCAAAAGAAGACATACAAATGTCAAGCAGGCATGTTAAAATGTATTCACCATCACTGATCATCAGAGAAATGCAAATGAAAATGACAATGAGATATCATCTCACTCCCATTAAAATGGCTTTTCTCCAAAAACAGTTAATAATAAGTGCTGGTGAAGATGTGGAGAAGAGGGAAACATTTTACACTGTTGGTAGGAATTTTAATTAGTACAACTACTATGGAGAACAGTTTGGATGTTTCTCACAAAACTAACAATTGAGTTACCATATGATTCAGCAATCCCACTGTTGGGTATATACCCCAAAACAACAGAAGTCAGTATATGGAAGAGATAGCTGCACTCCCATGTTTGTTGCAGCACTGTTTACAATAGCTAAGATTTGGAAGCAACCTAAGTGTCCATCAACAAATGAATGGATAAAGAAAATGTGGTACTTATACACAATGGAGTACTATTCAGTCATAAAATAAATGAGATCCAGTCATTTGCAACAACATGGATGGAACTGGAGATCATTATGTTAAATGAAGTAAGCCAGGCACAGAAAGACAAACATTGAATGTTCTCACTTATTTGTGAAATAAAAAAATCAAAACAATTGAACTCATGGACACAGAGAGTAGAACGATGGTTACCAGTGTCTGGGAAGGGGGCTGTGGAGGAGGTGAGGATAGTTAATGGATACACACAAAATATAAAGAATGAATAACATTTACTATTTGATAGAGCAATACGGTGACTATTGTCAATAATAATTGTACATTTTAAAACAACTTACAGTGTAATTGATTTGTTTGTAACTCAAAGGATAAATGCGAGAGGGGATGGATACCCCATTCTCTGTGATGTACTTATTTCACATTGCATGCCTGTATCAGAACATTCATGTACCCCATAAATATATTCACCTGCCATGTACCCACACAAATTAAAAATACAAATAATTTAAAAAGAAAAAAGAAGTTTTGACCCTTCTTACCTGCTCAGGATATGTTTAATGAAATCCAGTAACATATGTCTCTTTTGCCCCTCAAAGGCATTCTTATATTCACCATTATTCCCCCCCCCCCCCAAAGAATATGAAGTTCACAATTAGGAGAAGAGACTTAATCTCTACAAATTTCAAATTCCTTATCCAATAAAATGGGAAGCACCTGTTTAGTAAGACTGTCATGAGGATTTAAAATAAATTCTGTAAATGACGAGTTGATGGGTGCAGCACACCAACATGGCACAAGTATACATATGTAACAAACCTGCACGTTATGCACATGTACCCTACAACTTAAAGTATAATAATAATAAATAAATTTAAAAAATAAAAATAAATAAAAAAATAAAATAAAATAAAATAAATTCTGTAAATTGCCTGGCACATCGTAGATACTCAATACATGGCAAGCCTTACCACTATTACTATGATCAATTGAAAGTGAAATTTGCATGGGCAACAGTGGGATTCTGATTCCAGATTATGAAAATTTCTGGTAGCAAAATAATGAAGGATTTTAGAACGTGAGCTCTGGAGTCACCCTGACCTCTGTCCAAATCCTGACTTTATCACTTCCCAGTTGTGTGGCCCAGAAAAAGTAATTTAACATTTCTTCTCCTATAAAGAGGGGATGACAGTTTGCAGGCACTATCTCATAGATTTGTATGTCAATAACTATTTTTGGCACTTGTATTCTCTAATTAATTGTGAGCCTCTTGAAGTGAGTAAACCAGGTTTTAATTACTTTTACACTTTCCAGTACTTCATTTACATGATGCCTGAATAACTTTAGGTGCTTGTAGAACTGTTGAGCAAATGAAACCTGTCACCACCTCCATGTGAGGTGTCCCACTGCATGGAGGATAGCAAATAACAAAACAATGCCTGCCACCAGAAGCAGCAGTTAACATGCTCCAGCATGTGAACTTATTCCATGGTTTGGGGAGACATCATCAAGAAAGATATGACTCACACAGGCACTAGGCAAAATGACTCCTTATTCACATGGCGAAGAGACAGAGCAACACTAGCTTCAATTGTGACCATTGCTAACGCATGGGCATAAGGTCCCATTCCACTACCAATACAGGGAGACGGTCTGCACCCACAATTCTCAAGCTGCAAGAGAAAGGACCCTGTTCCCTCACCACCGGGAACAGACATAGCAGTGTGTTTGGCCAGATGCTGTATGATGCACACACTTAAGCAGAACAAAGGCATACACAGAGTCTGAAGCAGGGAAAGATATTCCTGCCTGTCCAGGCTCTTTATCTTTTGGTAAGGAAACTCCTCTAGGCCCAAGATCCATTGTTGTACGAAAGCTTTTTGTTTTCAAAAGACTATGCTTACTCATGAGACTGACTTTCCCAAGAGTGCTTAATGAATATTTATTGACTAAGTAAATTGAAGTAATATATTTTTTTGTCTGAAGTCTACATTCCTAACTAAGCCTTCCGGGGTTGTTTGAGAGGGAGAATCAAGTGTCACCAACTAGGCACTGAGAATGGGAATGTCAGAAAGCACTAAGGGACTCATGGTAAGATACTTATTGATATATTAATTAATATTCCAACATTTGTCAAATGCTTGCTACTTGCTAGGCGCTAGGTAAAAGGGTGACTAAGACTCATCCTTGTCCTCATGAAGCTCACTGGATATGAAGAACATAGGAAAGGGAACTAGTGATTATAGCAGAGCATCACAAGCACTCTGGTAGAAGTAGACCCAGAAGGTGGTACTTATATGTAGACCTGGAGATCAAAATCTAAATTCTAAAATTGCAGAATTTTAGAGCTAGGAAGGATCTCAGAAAGGAACTGTTTAACCTGTTGCACCAATAATAAAAATTGACCATCATTATTTGAATGCTTACTATCAGCTCTACATGCCCTTAATCTCACAATAGTCCCTTGAAATACGTATAATTATTTTCATCATTTTAGAGATGATAAAACTGAGAATCAGAGAGGTTAGATGGCTCTCTCAAGGTCACATGGCTAGGAGGTGGCAGATCTGGGATTATCTAACCCATGCCTGTCTGGATTCCAAGCCGGGGCCCGTTTCGCTATGGAGTATTCCCTCCCTTTATCGCAAAGCTTCCTGCTCCTGACACCCCTGAGTTCCAGATTCCCAGACCTGTGCCCTTGGGACTTCATCAGTGCTACAAAAAAGGATTCTGTGAGTGCTGAGCTTCAGAAACCATTTCCACAGTCAGAATCCTGGTCTATATATTGAAACTCCATTTAGCCTCTCCTTTTTCCTTTTCGCTCAAAAAATAAAATTATTTTTTAAAAAAATATTGAATACAGTTAAATGCCCAGAACTTAAGTGTACAAGTTTTGATTAACGTATATACCCATGTAATCACCACCTGAATTCACAATGAAGAATGTTTTCATCACCCCAGAAAGTTCCCCTGTGCCCCACTTCCCTTGACGGTTACTGTTTTATCTGTTCTTGATGTTAATATAAAATGAATCATACAGAATATACTTTGTCTACTTTCTTTCACTTGTAATATTTTTGAGATTCAGCCATTGTTTTGCAAGTATTAGTACTTTATTCTTTTTTTTTTTAGTAGAATTGCATTGTATGAATATATCACATTTTGTTTATCCATACTTCTGTTGATAAACATTTTGGTTATTTCCAAATTTTGCTTTATATGTAAAGCAGCTATGACATTCTTATGCAAGAGATTTTACACACATGTTGTCATCTCTCTTGGGTCAATAGCTAGGAGTGGAATTACTGACTAGATCATAGGGGTAGTTCTATAAAAACTGTAAATCTGCTTCACAAAGTGATTTCATTTTACACTGCAACCAAGATATGAGATTTTAGTTTGCTCCATATTCTCACCAACATTGATGCTGTCAGTATTTTCAATTACAGAAATTATAGTGAGCGTAAAATGGTACCTCAGTGAATTTACTTTGTGTCTACTTTAGGACGAACAATATTGAAAAATTTTATTGGTCAATTGTCTGTCTTACTTTCTGAAATGTCTGTATACTTTTTTCACTATACTTTTTGGGGGTTGTCCTTCTGTCATTGATTTGTAGAATTAATTTATATATTCTTCTTATGAGTCATTTGTCAGATGTACGTATTAAGAATATTTTTTTCCTAGTCTGTGACTGACCATTTCATTTTATTTCCTTTTCTTAATAATTTCAACTTTTATTTTAGATTCAGGAAGTACATGTGCAGGTTTAATACATGAGTATATTGCATGATGCTGAGGTTTAGAGTACAATTGCCCTCATGACCCAGGTAGGGAGCATAGTATCCAATAGTTAGTTTTTAAAAGTTTTCTTATTTTAAAAAATTTCAATAGGTTTTTGGGGAACAGGTAGGTTTTGGTTAAATGAGTAAGTTATTTAGTGGCAATTTATGAGATTATCGTGCACCCACCACCCAAGCAGTGTACACTGTACTCATTGTGTAGTCTTTTATCCCTCACCCTCCTCCCACACTTCTCCCAAGTCCCCAAAGCCCATTGTATCATTATTATGCCTTTGTGTCCTCATAGCTTAGCCCCCACTTATAAATGAAAACATACAATGTATGGATTTGCATTCCTGAGTTACTTCACTTATAATAATGGTCTCCAACTCCATCCACATTGCTGTGAATGCCATTATTTTGTTCCTTTTAATGGCTGAGTAGTATTCCATGGTATATATATGTACTTTTTTTTTTTTTTTTTTTTGACAGAGTCTTACTTTTTCCCAGACTGAAGTGCAGTGGCACAATCTCCATTCACTGCAACCTCTGCCTCCTGGGTTCAAGCGATCCTCCCACCTCAGCCTCCCAAGTAGCTGGGAGTACAGGTGTGCACCACCACATCCGGCTAATATTTGTATTTTTAATAGAGACAAGGTTTTGCCATGTTGGCCAGGATGGTCTTGAACTCCTGACCTCAGGTTATTTGCCCACCTTGGCCCCATATTTTCTTTACCCACTCGTTGATTGATGGGCATTTGGGTTGATTCCATATATTTGCAACTGCAAATTGTGCTGCTATAAACGTGCATGTGCAAGGATCTTTGTCGTACAATGACTTCTTTTCCTCTGGGTAGATACCCAGTAGTAGGATTGCTAAATCAAATGATAGTTCTACTTTTAGTTCTTTATGGAATCTCCACACTGTTTTCCATGGTGTTTGTACTAGTTTACATTCCCACCAGCAGTGTAGAAGTGTTCTCTTTTCACCGCATCCATGGCAACATCTATTATTTTTTAATTATGGTCATTCTTGCAGGAATAAAGTGGTATCACACTGTAGTTTTGATTTGTATTTCCCTGATAATTAGTGATGTTGGGCATTTTTTCGTATGTTTGTTAGACATTTGGATATCTTCTTTTGAGAGCTGTCTATTAATGTCCTTTGCCCACTTTTTAATGAGATTATTTGTTTTTTTCTTGCTGATTTATTTGAGTTTCCTGTAGATTCTGGATATCAGTTCTTTAAATGAAATGTAGTTTGCAGAGATTTTCTCCCACTCTGTGGGTTGTCTGTTTACTCTGCTAATTATTTATTTTGCTCTGCAGAAACTTTTCAGTTTAATTAAGTTCTATCTATTTATCTGTTTTTGTTGCACTTGCTTTTGGTTTCTTGGTCATGAAGTCTTCGCCTAAGCCAATATCTAGAAGAGTTTTTTCAATGTTATCTTCTAAAATTCTTATGGTTTCAGGTCTTAGATTTAAGTCTTTGATCCATCTTGAGTTAATTTTTGTATAAGGCAAGAAAAGAGGATCCACTCTCATTCTTCTACATGTAGCTTGTCAATTATCCTAGCACCATTTGTTGAATAAGGTGTCCTTCCCACTTTATATTTTTGTTTGCTTTGTCAAAGATCAGTTGGCTGTTAGTACTTGGCTTTATTTCTAGGTTCTGTATTGTGTTCCATTGGTCTCTATGCCTATTTTCATAGCAGTACCATGCTGTTTTTGTGACTATAGCCTTATAGTTTGAAGTCAAATGATATGATACCTCTAGATTTGTTCCTTTTGATAAGCCTTCTTTGGCTATGCCAGCTCTTGTTTGATTCCATATTAATTTTAGGATTGTTTTTTCTAGGTCTGTGAAGAATGATGGTCGTATTTTGATGAGAATTGTGTTAAATTTATAAATTGCTTTTGGTAGTATGGTCATTTTCACAATATTGATTCTACCTATTTGTGAGCATGGGATGTGTTTCCATTTGTTTGTGTCATCTATGATTTCTTTCAGCAGTGTTCTATAGTTTTCCTTGTAGAGGTCTTTCCTGTCCTTGGTTAAGTATATTCCTAATTTTTTTTTTCAGCTATTGTAAAAGGGTTTGAGTTCTTTATTTGATTCTCAGCTTGGCTGCTGTTGGTGTATAGCAGTGCTGCTGAATTGTGTACATAGATTTTGTATCCTGAACTTTACTGAATTCATTTATCAGATATTGGAGCTTTATGGATGAGTCTTTATGGTTTTCTAGGTATATGATCTTATCGTCAGTGAACAATGACAGTTTAACTTCCTCTTTGCCAATTTAGATGTCCTTCATTTCTTTCTCTTGTCTGATTGCTCTGGCTCAAACTTCCAGTATGATGTTGAATAGAAGAGGTGAAAGTGGGCATCCTTGCATTGTTTCAGTTCTCAAGGGGAATGCTTTCAACCTTTCCCAGTTCAGTATAATGTTGACTGTGGGTTTGTCATAGATGACATTTATTACCTTAAGTTATGTCCCTTCTATGTTGATTTTGCTGAGGGTTTTAATCATAAAGGGATGCTGAATTTTGTCAAATGCTTTTTCAGCATCTATTGAGATGATCATGTGATTTTCATTTTTAATTCTGTTTGTGTGGTGTATCACATTTATTGACTTGCGTATGTTAAACCATCCTTGTATCCCTGGTATGAAACCCATTTGATCATGGTTGATTATCTTTTTCATATGCTGTTGGATTTGGTTAGCTAGTATTTTGTTGAGGATTTTTGCATCTATGTTCATCAGGGATATTGGTCTGTAGTTTGCTTTTTTATGTCCTTTTCTGGTTTGGGTATTAGGGTGATACTGGCTTCATAGAATGATTTTGGGGGGATTCCCTCTTTCTCTATCTTTTGGAATAGTTTCAAGAGGATTAGTACCAATTCTTCTTTGAATGCGTGCTAGAATTCAGCTGTGAATCCATCTGGTCCTAGATATTTTTTTTTCTTGGCAATTTAAAAATTACCATTTCAATCTTGTTGCTTGTTATTGGTCTGTTCAGAGTTTCTATTTCTTCCTGGTTTAATCTAGGAGGGTTGTGTATTTCCAGAAATGTATCCGTCTTCTCTAGGCTTTCTAATTTGTGCACATAAGGGTATTCATAGTAGTCTTGAATCTCCTTTTGTATTTCTATGGTGTTGGTTGTAATATCTACCATTTCATTTCTAATTTGAGCTTATTTGGACATTCTCTCTTCTTTTCTTTGTTAATCTTGCTAATGGTTTATCAATTTGGTTTATCTTTTCAAAGAACCAGCTTTTTGTTTCATTTATCTTTTTGTTGTTGTTTGTTTGTTCGTTTGTTTGTTTCAATTTCATTTAGTTTTCCTTTGGTCTTTGTTATTTCTTTTCTTCTGCTGGCTTTGTGTTTGGTTCGTTCTTATTTTTCTAGTTCCTTGAGGTGTGACCTTTGATTGTCTATTTGTGCCCTTTCAGGCTTTTTTGATGTAGGCATTTAATGCTATTAACTTTCCTCTCAGCACTGCTTTTGCTGTATTCCAGAGGTTTTGATAGGATGTGTCACTATTATTCAGTTCAAAGATTTTTTTAAAATTTCCATCTTGATTTCATTATTTAATTTCCATATACTTGCATGGTTTTGAGGGTTCCTTTTGGAATTGATTTCCAATTTTATTCCACTGTGGTCTGAGAGAGTACTTAATATAAAATGTAGATATTCTTACATTTATTGAGACTTGTTTTGTGGCCTATCATATGGTCTATCTAGGCGAATGTTCCATGTGCTGATGAATAGAATGTATATTCTTCAGTTGTTGGGTAGAAGCCCGGGCGCGGTGGCTCAAGCCTGTAATCCCAGCACTTTGGGAGGCCGAGACGGGCGGATCACGAGGTCAGGAGATTGAGACCATCCTGGCGAACACCGTGAAACCCCGTCTCTACTAAAAAATACAAAAAAAAAACCTAGCCGGGCGAGGTGGTGGGCGCCTGTAGTCCCAGCTACTCGGGAGGCTGAGGCGGGAGAATGGCGTAAACCCGGGAGGCGGAGCTTGCAGTGAGCTGAGATCCGGCCACTGCACTGCGGCCTGGGCGACAGAGCCAGACTCCATCTCAAAAAAAAAAAAAAAAAAAAAAGAAAGTTGTGTAAATTTCGTTAAGTCAATTTATTCTAGGGTGTAGTTAAGCCCATTGTTTCTTTGTTGACTTTCTGTCTTGATGACCTGTCTAGAGCTGTCGGTGGAGTACTGAAGTCCCCCACTGTTATTGTGTTGCCATCTATCTCATTTCTCAGGTCTAGTAGTAATTGTTTTATAAACTGGAGGCTCCAGAGTTAGGTGCATATATATTTAGGATTGTAATATTCTCCTGTTGGACTAGTCCTTTTATCATTATGTAATGTTCCTCTTTTTCTGGGCTGGTACTGGAGAGCATCTGGAAAGAGTCCTGTGATGTGATCTGTCTTTAGTTCTCCCAGCTGTGGATACCAGCACCTGCTCTAGTGGAAGTAACAGGGAAGTGAAGTGGACTATGTTAAGGCCCTTGGTTGTAGTTTTGTTTAGTGTGCTGGTTTTCTCAATTGCTGGTGGTGCTAGCAGTGAAGTTGCGATGTTGACAGACTCAGGACCTCTGGTTAGCTAGGATGTTACAGGTGGGGAACTTAGCTGTTGTTTTCTCCTTTCTTGGAGCAGGGTTGTTCTTTTATAAGTTGCTTTAGTGGCTTCAGTTGCTTAGACTCCAGTCAGGAGGTGGTGGTTTCAAGAGAGCATTAGCTGTGGTAGTATAGCAGGAATACAAACTTGCTGTAATATCACCTGAATAAGTATTTGGGTTGCCTTAACATCTGTTTTGTCCAAGAATAGTGACTCCTGCTTGCTTTTAGTGTCAATTTGCATGGAATATCTTTTTCTACCCCTTTACCTTAAGTTTATGTGAGTCCTTATGCATTAGGTGAGTCTCTTGAAGACAGCAGATACTTGGTTGGTGAATTTTTATCCATTCTGCCATTCTGAATCTTTTAAATGGAACATTTAGGCAATTTACATTCAATGATAGTATTCAGATGTGAGGTACAATTCTGCTCATTGTTCTAGTTGTTGCCGGAATACCTTGTGTTTTTTCCATTGTGTTATTGTTTTATAGGCCCTGTGAGATTTATGCTTTCAGGAGGTTCTATTTTGGTGTACTTCAAAGTTTTGTTTCAATATTTAGAACTCCTTTTAGCAGTTCGTGCAGTGCTGACTTGGTAGTGGCAAATTCTCTTAGCATTTGTTTGTCTGAAAAAGACTATCTTTTCAATGCTTCCTGCACCAAAATGATGTGCTTGAAACACTTTCATATTCTCGGCAATATGAAAAAACCAACTCTGAACCCATTATAAAGTGCTGGGCTTTGCCATACTCCAAACCAAACAATTTGCTGTGAGATTTGGCACAATTTCAATTGAGCGACCAGCTAAGCATAAGAATAGCTCAAGGAACAATACAAGCCTAAAAAAGTGATTCCATTTCTTTGTTACTAAAAAACGTTAAGTTCCACTTTCTAAGGCATGGAAATGGAGAAAAGACATCTCAAACTGCCAACAATAGAAAATACTAAAGTAAATCCATCCTGAGCTGTGAAAGGTACAGTTAGAGCCTCCACTTTAGTTGGCTAATTGGATAATGCCAACCTCATCCAATGAATATAGTTCCTGCCCCTCCTAGATAAATGCATGAATAGTATTTATTCTTTCAATAAATATTTATTGAACACCTACTGGGTACAATGAGCTAGAAACTGGTAGCAAACCCTGCCCTCGTGAGAATTGCATTTCCATGGGAGACACTAAACAAATAAGCAAATGGATGATTAAATATTATAATAAATGGCAAAACAGAAAAAGTAGGGAGCTATAATAAAGAATAATGGAGTTGGCCAGGCACAGTGGCTCATGCCTGTAATCCCAGCACTTTGGGAGGATGAGGCAGACAGATTACGAGGTCAGGGGTTTGAGACCAGCCTGGCCAATATGGTGAAACCCCATCTCTACTAATAGCCAGGCATGGTGGCACACACCTGCAGTCCAAGCTACTCAAGAGGCTGAGGCAGAAGAATTGCTTGAACCCGGGAGGCAGAAGGTGCAGTGAGCTGAGATCACGCCACTGCACTCCAGCCTGGGTGACAGAGCAAGACTCCATCTCAAAAAAAAAAAAAAAAAAAAAGAATAATGGAGTTGGGGGAAACATAATGTTCTTCCTTTTCCTTTTCACTATGCTTAATATGTTTTTTGTGACTACTTTCTCCCAGTACTTGGCTTTCATATTCATTTTCTTAATGGCATCTTTTTGATAAACAGAAGTTCTATATTTTTGTTAGGTCTAATTGGTTGATATTTTTTCTTTAATATTTATTTCTTTCTGTGTTCTGTCTATAAAATGTTGTCTTCTCCCAGATTGCAAATAGTTTCACTTATATTTTCTTCCAGAAACTTTGCAGCTTAAGCATTATATTTATTTCATGATCCATCCTGAATTACATTTTATGTATGTTGTGAGGTATGGGTAAAGATTTATTTATTTTTTCTGTATGGTTATCCAGTCACTCCAGCACCACTTACTGAAAAGACTTTATTTTCCCAACTGAACTACTTTGGCACATTTGTCAAAAATCAACTGACTTTAGAAGTCTGAGTTTATTTCTAGAATGTCTATTCTCCATTGATCTGTTTTTCTATCCTTATGCTTCTACCACACTCTCTGAATTACTGAAATCTTACAGTTAGACTTGGAGTCATATAAATAGGCCACTAACTTTGTTCTTTGTTTTTAATGTTTGGCTATTAGAGGTCCTTTGAAGTTCCCCATAAATTTTAGAAACAGTTTTTCAATTTTTACAAAAAAAAAAAAAAAAAAAAAACCAAAAACCTGCCAAGACTTTTATTTTATTGCATGAGCCTAGTAATTACTTTGAGAAGAATGGGTATCTTAATAATATGTAGTCTTTATCTAGCAATTTTTGTGCTTTCAATATAAGAATCATGTACATCTGTTGTGGATATTTTTCCTAAATCATATTATGTTTTGATGCTATGATAAACAGAATTATTTGCTTAAATTTTTCCAATAGTTTTGTGCCATTATAAAGGTGTACAATTGCTTTTTGTATATTAAATCATGCCACTTTGCTAGATTTACCTATTACTTTGAATATTTGTTTTGTAGCTGTCTTAGAATCTTTGACATAAACAATCATGTTGTATATGAATAGATATGCTTTTACATATTCCTTTCCAATATTTATGCCTTGGACTTATTTTCTTGCCTTATTGCACTTGCTAATATTTCTAGAACAATATTCAATATAAATCGTTGGAATGAGCATCCTTGCCTAATTCCCAACTTAGGGGAAAGTTTGTAGTTTATCATTAAATATCATGAGATGTAGGTTATCAGTCGAAGGAAGTTTCCTTCTATTGGTAGTCTGTTGAGGGTTTTTAAAAAAAGTCATAAACAGGTGTTGAATTTTGTTTTACATTTATTGAAATGATCATACCTTTTCCCCTTTCCTTTAATATGATGAATTACACAGATTAAGGTACAAATGTTAAACCAACCTTGCATCCCTGGAATAAACACCATTAGGCCATGTTGTAGTATCCTTTTTATAGATCACTGACTTTAGCTAAATATTCTGTTAAATACTTTTACATCAATGTACATGAAGTATACTGGTTTGTAGTTCTTTTCTGTAATATTTTGAAATATTTTGGCATCAAATTTTTGTTGCTTCATGGAAAAATTTGTGAAGTGACCTGCCCCTTCCATTTCTAAAAATGGCTTGTATCTGATTAGTGATGTTTCTTCCTTAAATAGTTTATTCAATTCACCAATAAAAATATGGGCCTGGAATTTTCTTTGTGGGAAAACATTTAAAGTATTTGATTGCTTTAATATATACAGGGCTTTTGAGAATTTCTACTTCACTTTGGGTTATCTTGATCGTCTATTTTTTGAAGTACTCTGTCCACAGCAGTAATGCTGAATTTACAGGCCTACAATTTTAAATTATATTCCCTTATTATCTTTTTAATATGTGTAGCATGTGGAGTGATATATTATTTCTAATATAGGCAATTTGTATTTTTTCTAGTTCTTGAACACTCTAGGTGTTTATCAAATTTTAAGTCTTGTTAAATGAAAAACTTGGTTTTGTTAGCTTCCTCTGTTGCTTGTCTTTCTTTTTATTACTTTTGTTCTATTGATTTCTGTACAATTTTAAATAATTCTTTCCTTGTTTGTGTTTACTTTTGTTTCATTTGCTTCTCTTCCTCAGAATTCTTATGGAGAATAATGAGATCATTGATTTTAAATCTCTTCTTTGCACTGCTTTATCTGCATTCCATATATAATGATAAGTTGTAATTTAATTGTCCTTCTGTTTGAAATATTTTCTAATTTCACTTGTGATTTCTTCCTTGACCCATGGGTTACTCAAAACTTTGTCTACTTGTATTTTTTTGCAGTTTAAAAACATCTGGGGCTTTTCTAGCTATCCATGTTACTGATTTCAACATATTATGTATGGTTCCAATGTTTTGTAATGTCTGATACTTATTTTTAACCCAGTATAAGATCTATTTTGTTTACCGTTCTATATTCACAGGATTTAATTCTGTGTATTCTGCAATTGTTGTCTGTAGTGGTCTGTTTATTTCATTTGTATCAACAATGTTCACAGCCACTATTTATTCAAATACCTTTTATACCCTATGCTATCTCTTCTCGCCTAAGACTCCAGAAACTTTTATAACCTTTGATGTTTTGCTATAGTTCACAGTTCTTGTTTCCTTCATAATGGGTCTGTTTTATTTATCTAATCTTCAAGTTTACCTATCCATTACACTGTCACTTCTAATCTGCTCTTAAGTCCAGTCAGTGATTTTTATTTTTTATTTTTTTGAGACGGAGTCTCGCGCTGTCGCCCAGGCTGGAGTGCAGTGGCGCGATCTCGGCTCACTGCAAGCTCCGCCTCCCGGGTTCACGCCATTCTCCTGCCTCAGCCTCCAGAGTAGCTGGGACCACAGGCGCCCACCACCGTGCCCGGCTAATTTTTTGTATCTTTAGTAGAGACGGGGTTTCACTGTGGTCTCGATCTCCTGACCTCGTGATCCGCCCGCCTCGGCCTCCCAAAGTGCTGGGATTACAGGCGTGAGCCACCGCGCCCGGCCCAGTCAGTGATTTTTAAAATTTCAGATATTTATTTTTAGTTCTAATCTTTGCATTTAGTTTTATTTTTTATGGTTTCCATTTTTCTGCAGAGATTTTCCATCTGAAACTTCAACATGATTATATATAATATCATACATTTTCACCTTAGAAGAACCTAACAGCGAGGGAATTATTATTTTCATTACTTTGTAAATATATTATAATTTAAAATTTTCAGGTCACTTTTGTGCTGGGGTGTATTTAAGAACATGATTCCTAATTTACAAATTACTAAGATACTTTTGGCCATCTTTTTATTCATTCATTCAAGATTTAATTTCATTATAATCAGAAAATATGATTTGTTAAATCCATATGTCTTACTTCTTATTTGTCTTCTGATCAAGTTTTGTAAATATTCCATAGATATAAGTGAATGTATACTCCATGTTTATAGGATATAAGATTCTGAGGATATCCATTAAATCAAGTATGTTGATTGGATTATGTGTATATGCAATGATTTGTTTAGGTTTTGTTTTTCTATTTGACAAAAATTTGAAAGTGGTATAATAAAATCCCCTCCGATAATTTTATTTTATCAAGTTTGCATTAAAATTTGAGGAATATTTTTGTACCTTTAGCTACTATTTTCGGAACACCTAATAAGTTATGATTACTAAACTTCTTTTTTAATGTTAGCTTTTTTCATTGAAGCTAACATTTCATTTAAAATCATGTTTAATATTCTTGAAGTTAAATTTCATTTAGTCTAACAGACATTGTTCTATTTCTACTCCTTTTTTCTTCCTGTTTACCTTTTATTTCTTTACTATTAATTTTTATCCTTATTTTATCACATTATTTTAGATATGTTCTTTTCACTAACATATAGCTGGACTTCTCTCCCTTTCAATGAGGGAATTCATCTTGTTTGTATCAAAACTGATATGCTTAGCTTTTTTTTCTTTCATCTCGCTTTGTGTCAACAATATAAGATACTATTCTCTCTGGTTCTCTTATTTGTTTTCTTGACTTCTGCTGGTCAAGTTATTCTTTGTTCCTTTATATTTTCTTGTTGGTTTGGACTGTGTTTTCAGTTCTGCTCATGGTTACTATTTCATTTCTAATCATCCCAATTATACTTCTCTTAGCCTGTGATTAAATGAAAAAAAATCTACTGCTTTTCTGCTATACCTTTTTCTCATCTTCTCTATATATTTAGAACAATTTTATGTCATCACTCCCCTTTCTAATTCCAAAATATTAATAGGCTTTCCCTTATAGTATGTCTCACATTTCAACAACTGCTATTTTACACTTAGAGTAGAAATTTACTAATTACTCTATGATCATTTATTAAGATTTGACTAAATATAAAAATTACTGTTCCCTATGGCCTTCTGTCTGCTTTATCTTTTATTATTCTGAGTCCTCTGATTTATTATCTTTTGTCTGTAATCTTCCTTATACAATCTACCTTCTCAAATAAATTCTTCATTTATAGTATATGCATAGTAATATATTTGATTAATACTTGTATATATGCTGTCTTTTACTCACCCTGAAATATGAATATCTTAATGAGTAAAAATTTTGTTGTGACAGTATTTTTCCTTCATTAGGTTGTAACTATTGATCCAGTCTCCTATGTCTTCTGGATTCCTGAATCACCGATGAAAAGTCTACTACTGGTATGATTCCCCTTCCATTACAAATAACTTTCTCATGAATTTGATGACTCTTTTGGATCTTGAGATTCAAATTTTTCTTCAAATCAGGGTTTTTTTGTTTGGTTTGGTTTGGTTTTGAGACTGAGTTTTGCTCTTGTCACCCAGGCTGGAGTGCAAAGGTGTGATCTCAACTCACTGCAACTTCTGCCTCCTGGGTTCAAGTGATTCTCCTGCTGCAGCCTCTCTAGTAACTGGGATTACAGGCACCCACCACCAGCCCAGTTAATTATTGTATTTTTAGTAGAGACAGGGTTTCCCCATGTTGGCCAGGCTGGTCTTGAATTCCTGACCTCAGGTGATCCACCCACCTCAACCTCCCAAAGTGCTGGGATTACAGGCATGAGCCACCCTGCCCAGCCAAAATCAGGGTCTTTTTTCCTTACTACCTGTTTAAATATGTCCTCTCTTCCACAATTTTCCCCGTCTTTCTGGAACTCCTAATATTCTCCCACTCAGACTCCTGGATCTGTTTGTTCTTCAAGTGTCACTTCCCCAAACTATTTCTATTTCTTTATATTTTGCTCTGGTTCTGAATTATTTCTTCCATTAGAGTTTTCAGGTCACGAATATGACATTCCACAGTGATCATCTTCTTTTTCCGTTCATCTATCAAATTAACACCAAATCATATTATTTCAATTCCAGTCAGTATATTTCAATGTTCCCATTACATTATTTATTTAATAATTTGTACTCTTTTTTTTTTTTTTACTAAAACCATTTCCTGACAATTTAAAAATTCTACATAAATAGGGAACACTGAAAAAGTTGCTCAACAAAGTTTACTTCTCATTGTAGCTGAATTTCATTAAGTGCATTATTATTTGTCTTAATCATTTCACGTTTGGTTTCTCCTCAGTCTTCAGTTAAGGCTGTTTGGGTTTCTGGAACAGTGGCAGTTTTCCACTCTAAGTGCACAACCTTGAAAGCCATTATTCCTCTGAAGAAGATTAAAAGCTTCACTGATTCCAGAATTCACAAAATACAAGAGAAATTTATCACCTCAAGGACTGTACAACTCAACCCATCAGTTTGTTTTCACATCAAACACTGATAGAGAACAAGATTATGCAGCATCGCAGAACCACAGCAAACAAGAAGAGGAAGCTCTTTCCTGATTCTTGCTCAAGACCTCTCTGCTACTGATTCCTGGGTTTCCAGTCAGCAGAAAGTGCCTCAAGGTTCCATATCTTCTTTACTATCCAGAGATACTGGTAGAGTCTGTAGACTCAAACGTACCATCCAGGTTTGACAGCTTGCCTGCTAACGTCTCATTCAAAAAGAGAGTTGAGGAAAATTTGATATGGATAAGGATTTAGGCATGTTGCTCTCAAGCTATCATCTTTTCAGAATCCTCCATACATAGATCAGTTGTTAGCAAACTGTGGACCTTAGGCCAAACTTGGCTCACCAATGCTTTTGTATTCCTTGTTAGCTAGGAATTGTTTTAATGTCTTCAAATGGTTGGAAAAAATAAAAAGATCACTATTTCATGACACATGAAAGTTACATGAAATTCCAACTTCAGTGTCCTTAAATATACATCCATTCATTGACATGCTGTTTATAGCTGCTTTCATACTACAAGAGTTGAATAGTTACAACAAAAACGTAAGATTTAAAAACTTTATCTGACCCTTCACAGAAAAAGATGATTAATATCTTATATACATCTTGAAAATTATTTTATAATAATTTGTGAATTTGTATCAAAAAGTTAAAAGTGCAGTTGAAAAAATTAAAGCATACTAAGAAAGAAACTATGTCTAATTATTAACTCTAGATGCTATTAGTAAAGTGTAAGCTGAAGTACTGGTATTTGTTATCTATTGATGTATAACAAATTACTCCAGGTTAGTGGCTTCAAAACCACTTATTTTCTATTGCTCCAAAATTGCTGTTGGTTAAAAATACAGAAGTAACTCAAGGTGATTCTAGCTCAGGTTCAATACATGGTCAAGGCTAAAGTCATCTTAAAGCTTGAGCGCGCTTGAAGATCCTTCTTTAAGATAGATCATGCACGTGACTATTGCCAGAAGGCCTCAATTTCTTGCTAGCTCTATGCAGGAGTTCTTTGTTTCTCACCACATGAATCACTTCATAGGATGCTTGAATGTCCTCACAACATGGCAGATAGATCTCCAAAGTGAGAAAATGGAGAGTAATGGCAACGATGGAGCTGTAGCACCCTTTCTTTAAAATACAGGCATGCAATGTTTAATAATCACATCAGGATAAATGGGATAACGATCATCTCAAGTATTTATCCTTTGTGTTAAAAACTATCCAATTATACTCTTTTAGGTATTTTTAAATATGCAATTTATTATTCACTACAGTCACCCTGTTGTGCTATCAAATATGAGGTCTTATTTATTCTTTCTACTTTTTAGGATCCATGAACTATCTTTACACCGCCAAACCCACCACTCTTCCCAGCTTCTGGTAATTATCATTTTACTGTCTAGTTCATTAAGTTCAATTATTGTAATTTTTAGCTACCAAAAATAAGTGAGAACATGTGAAGTTTGTCTTTCTGTGCCTGGCTTATTTCACTTAACATAATGACCACCATGTCCATTCATGTGGTTACAAATGACAGGATCTCATTCTTTTTTATGGCTGAATAATACTCCATTATGTATATGTACCCCATTTTCTTTATTCATGTATCTGTTGATGGACACTTACCTAGGTAGCTTCCAAATCTTGAAATTGTGTAACAGTGCTGCAATAAACATGGGAGTGCAGATATATCTTCCATATACTCATTTCCTTTCTTTTGCCTACATACTTAGCAGTGGGATTGCTGGATCATATGGTAGCTCTATTTTATGTTTTTTGAGGGGCCTCCACTGTGTTCTTCATGGTGGTTGTACTAATTTACATTCCCACCAACAGTGTATGAGTTTCCTTTTCTCCACATCCTTGCCAGCATTTGTTATTGCCTGTCTTTTAAATATAAATCATTTTAATGGAGGTGAGGTGATATCTCATTGTAGTTTTTACTTGCTTTTCTCTGATGATCATTGATGAGGAGCATCTTTTCATATATCTGCTTACAATTTGTATGTCTTCTTTTCAGAAATGTCTACTCAGATATTTTGATCATTTTAAAATTCAATTATTAGATTTTTTCCTATAGAGTTGTTTGATCTCCTTATATATTCTTATTATTAATCCTTTGTCAGATGGTTCCTTTGCAAATATTCTCTTCCATTCTGTAGGTTGTCTCTCCACTTCGTTGACTGTTGCCTTTACTGTGCAGAAGCTTTTTAACTTAATGTGATCCCATTTGTCCACGTTTACTTTGGTTGTCTGTGCTTGTATTGCTCAAAAAATATTTGCCCAGAGCAACATCCTGGAGATTTTCCCCAAAGTTTCCTTGTAGTAGTTTCATAGTGTGAGTCTTACATTTAAGTCTTTAATCCATTTTGATTTGGTTTTTGTATACAGCAAGAGATAGGGGTCTCGTTTCATTCTTCTGCATATGGATATCCAGTTTTCCCTACACTATTTATTGGAGAGACTGTCCTTTCCCCAATGTTTGTTCTTGGCGACTTTGTTGAAAATGAGGTCACTTTAGATGCATGGATGTGTTTCTAGGTTCTCTATTCTGTTCCACTGATCTCTGTGTCTGCGTTTATGCCAGTACCATGCTGTTTTGGTTACTATAGCTTTGTATTATAATTTGAAGTCTGGTAGTACAATTCCTCCACTTTTGCTTTTTGTGCTCAGTATAGCTTTGGGTATTCTGTGACTTTTGTAGTTCCACATAAATTTTAGGATTGTTTTTCTATTTCTGTGAAGAATGTTATTGCTATTTTGACAGGGATTGCATGGAATCTGTAAAGTGCTTTGGGTAGTATGGACATTTTAATGTTGATTCTTCCAATCTATAAATATGGAATATCTTTCTATTTTTGTGTCTAATTCAATTTCTTGCATCAATATTTTATAGTTTTCATTGTAGAGATCTTTCACTTCTTTGGTTAATGCCTAGGTATTCAATTTTATTTTTAGGTATCATAAATGGGATTACTTTCTTGATTTCCTTTTCAAATTTTTGCTGTTGGAATATAGAAATGCTACTGATTTTTTAATGTTGATTTTGTATTCTACAACTTTACTGAATCTGTTGATCAGTTCTAAGCTTTTTGGTGGAGTCTTCAGGTTTTTCCTAACATAAGAACATATCTGAAAGCAAGCATAATATGACTTCTAACTTTCCAATTTGGATGCCCCTAATTTCTTTCTCTTGTGTAATTGCTCTAGCTAGGACTCCCAGTACTATGTTGAATAACAGCAGTGAAAGTGGGCATCCTTGTTATGCTCCTGATCTTAGAGGAAAGGATTTCAGTTTTTCTGCATTCTGTATGACACTAGCTGTGGGTCTGTCATATATAGTTTTTATTATATTGACATATGTTCCTTCTATACTCAGTTTCTCAAGGCTTTTTATCATGAAAAGATGTTGAATTTTATCAAATGCTTTATCAGCCTCAATTGAAATGATCATACAGTGTTTGCCCTTCATTCTGTTGCTATTATGTATCATATTGATTGATTTGTATATGTTAAATCATTATTGCATACCTGGGATAAATCCCACTTGGTCAAGATGAATGATCTTTGCAATGTATTGTTGAATTCAGTTAGCTAGTATTTTGTTTAGGATTTTTGCATCAATATTTATGAAGGATATTGATTTGGAGCTTTCCTTTTTTGATGTGGCTGTATCTCATTTTGGTACTGGGATAATACTGGTCTTGTAAAATAAGTTTAGAAGTATTCTTTCCTCCTCTATTTTTTGGAGTATCTTGAGTAGGATTGGTGTTAGCTCTTCTCTAAATGTTTGGTAGAATTCATCAGTGAAGCAATTGGGTATCAAGGTTTTCTTTGCTGGGCAACTTTTTATTATGGCTTTGATCTTCTTACATATTATTGGTCTGATCAGAATCTGGATTTCTTCACAGTTCAATATTGTTAAGTTGTGTTTGTCTAGGAATTTATCCATTTCTATATTTTCCAGTGTACTGGCATATAGTTGCTCATAGTAGCCACTAATGATCATTTGAATTTCTGTGGTATCTGTCATAATGCCTCCTTTTTCATGTCTGATTTTATCTATTTGACTCTTCTCTCTTTTTTTCTTATTCCAGCTTAAAGGTTTTCAATTTTATTTGTCTTTTCAAAATACAGACTAAGTGTTTAATTAATCTTTTGTATTGTTTTCTTTATTTCTATTTCAAGTATTTCCGCTCTGATTTTTGTTATTTCTTTTCTTCTACTAATTTTGGGTTAAGTATACCCTTGTTTTTGTAGTTCTTTAAGATGCATCAATAGATTGTTAATTTAAATTTTTTATTCTTTTTTCACATATGCACTTATAGCTATAAACTTCCCTGTTAGTACTGCTTTCACTGTATCCCATAGGTTTTGGTACATTGTGTTTCCATTATCATTTGTTTCAAGAAGTTTTTCAATTTAATTCTTAATCTCATCATTTACTCACTGATCATTCAGGACCATATTATTTAATTTCCATGTATTTTTATAGTTTCCAAAATTCTTCCTATTGATTTCTACTTTTATTCCACAGTGGTAAGAGAAGATGCTTGATATCCATGTGCTGAGGAAAAAAATATCCATTCTGCAGCCCTTGGATGAGATGTTCTACAAATATCTGTTAGGTACATTTGGTGTATAATGCAGATTAAGTCTGATATTTCTGTGTTGATTTTCCATCTAGATTATCTGTCCGGTGCTGAAAATGGAGTGTTGATATCTCCACCTATTATTGTATTTGGGTCTATCTCTTTTTAATTCTGATAATATTTGCTTTATAAATCTGTGTGTTCCAGTGTTGGAAACACATATGTTTATAATTTCCATATCCTCTTACTGAACTGACTCATGTATTATTATGCTGTGACCTTCCTTGTCTCTTCTTATAGTTTCTGTCTTGAAATCTCTTTTGTCTAAAATAAGTATAGCTACTCCTGCTTTTTTTTTTCTTTCCATTGGCATGGAACATGTTTTTCCATCCCTTTATTTTCAGTCTATGTGTGCTTCTATAGGTGAAGTGTGTTTCTTGTGAGTGACAAATCATTGGTTCTTTTTTTTTAATCCATTCAGCCACTCTGTCTTTTGATTTGAGAGTTTTATCCATTTACATTCAATGCTATTATTGATAAGCAGGAGGCAGGGAATTTCTTCTGCCATTTTGTTATTTGTTTTCTGGTTGTTCTTGAGGTCTCTTCCTTTCTGTTTTATCTTCCTTCCTCTCTTCCTTTTAGAGAAGGAAATTTTCCCTGGTATTGTAATTTAGTTTCTTTGTTTTTATTTTTATTTTTTGTATATCTGTTGTAGATTTTTTGATTTGAGGTTACCATGAGGCTTGCAAATACTATCCTGTAACCCATTATTTTAAACTGATTGCAACTTAGCACTGATTGCATAAACAAACAAGCAAACAACCAAAAAGAAAACCAATAAAAACTCTATACTTCAAATTCTTTCCTCCATCGTTCAACTTTTTGTTATTTCTATCTCATACTGTTTACATCTAGAAGTGTTTCAGTTATTATATTTGATTGTTTCATCTTTTAGTCTTTCTTAAGATGAGAGTAGTTTACACACTACAATTATGACATTATAATATTCTGTTTTTATGTGTACTTACTATTACCAGTAAGTTTAGTACCTTCAGATGATTTCTTATTGCTCATTAATGTCCTTTTATGTCTGGTCAAAGTACTCCTTTTAGCATTTCTTGTAGGACAGGTCTGGTGTTAATAAAGTCCCTCAGCTTTTGTTTGTCTGGGACTCTATTTCTCTTTCATGTTTGAAGGATATTTTTGCCAGATATACTATTCTAGGGTAAAAGGTTTGTTTTTTCATAGCACTTTAAATATGTCATACCACTTTCTCCTAGCCTGTAAAGGACCTTCTTTGTCTCTTTTGAAAACAGAAAAGTCTGCTGCCAGATGTATTGGAGCTCCATTTTATGCTACTTACTTTTTTTCTCTTGCTGCTTTTAAGATACTTTCTTTATATTTGACCCTTGAGATTTTGATTATTAAATGTCTTGAGGTATTCTTTGGGTTAAATCTGTTTGGTGTTCTATAACCTCTTGTACTTGAATGGATAACTTTCTCTAGGTTTGGGAAGTTCTCTTTTATCATCCCTTTAAATAAACTTTCCATCCCATCTCTCTCTATACCTACACTTTAAGGCCAATAACTCTCAGATTTGCCCCTTGGAGGCTATTTTTTACATCTTGAAGGTATGCTTAATTTTTAAAATTTTTTGTCCTTTGTCTCCTCTCACTATGTATTTTCAAATAACCTATCTTAAGCTTACTAATTCTTTCTTCTGCTTGATCAATTCTGCTACTAAAGCACTCTGATGCATTCTTCAGTGTGTCAGTTGCATTTTTCAACTCCAGAATTTCTACTTAATTCCTTTTAATTATTTCTATCTGTTTGTTAAATTTGTCTGATAGGATTCTGAATTCGTTCTCTGTGTTATCTTGAATTTCTTTGAGTTTCTTCAAAATAACTATTTTGAATTCCCTGTCTGAAAGGTTACATATCTCTGTCTCTCTGGGGTTGGTCACTGGTGGCTTATTTAGTTCATTAGTGACGTAATGTCTTCTTGGATATTCTTGATACTTGTGGATGTTTGCTGGTGTCTGGACATTGCAGAGTTATGCATTCATTGTAGTCTTAATAGACTGGGTTTGTTTGTATCCATCCTTCTTGGGAAGGTTTTCCCAGTATTTGAAGAGACTTGAGCATTGCAATCTAAGCCATATACGCATTAAGGAGCACTTCAAGCCCAGTAACCTTGTGATCCTTACAGAGTTGTGGAGGTATCACCTCAATGGCCTTGGGTAAGTTTTCGAAGGATTCTCTGTATTAGCAGGCAGAAACTCTTGTCCTCTTCCTTTATTTTTCCTAAGTAAATGGAGTCTCTTCCTCTGTGCTGAGATGCCTGGAGCTGGGGGTAGGGTGACATCAGCACCCCTGGGTCTCTAGCACTAAAACTGCACTGGACCATACCTGAAGCCAACACAGCACTGGGTCTCACCCAAGGCCTACTGTAACCACTACCTTGTTACCTCCTAAGTTTGTTCAAGACCCTAGTACTCTACAATAAGCAGATGGCAAAGTCAGCCAGGCTTTTGTCCTTCTATTCAGAGTGGTGAGTTCCCCCAGGCCCCAGGCAGGTCCAGAAATGACATTCAGGAGCCAGGGACTGGAGTTAAAAACCTTACAGACCTACCTGGTGTTTCATTTAATTATGGCTAAGCTGGCGCTGAAACCAAGAGGCACAGCCCTTCCCACCCTTCCTTCCAATTTCCACAGGCAGACAGGCTTCTCCCCATGGCCACCACCACCATAGGCCCATGGGGAGTAGTGTCAGGCTCCTGCTGATGTTCACTTAAGACCCAAAGCCTCTTAAGTCAGCTTGTGTTGAATGCTGCCAGCCTTGGGACTCACCCTTCATGGAAGTGGGCTCCTCTCTTGCCCAGTGAGTCAGAAATGCCATCCACGTGCCAAGGCCTGGAATCAGGGACCCCAAAAGCCTGCTTGGTGTTCTACCCCACTGCAGCCGAGCAGGTACCTAAGGTGCAAAACAAAGTCCCCTTTCCTTTTCCCTTGACTTTTCTCAAGCAGAAGTCTCTCACTGTAGCCATCACATCTGGGAATGTGCTGGGTCTCGTTTGATGTCAACACATCTCGGAATCTACCCCAAGGCCCATAGCAAGTACTGCCTGACTACCATTGCTGATTATTCAGAGCCCAAGGGCTCTTTAGTCAGCAGGTGATGTATCCTATCAGGATTTGGTCCTTCCCTTCAAGGCAGTGGGTTCTCTTTTGTCTCAGGGTTTGTGTAGAAATGTCATCCAGCAGCTAGGGCCTGGAATGGGGGCCTCGTGACTCTCACTGGTACCCTAGCCTTCTGTGGCTGGGCTGGTATCCAAGATGCAAGACAAATCCTTCCCACTCTTCCCTCTCCTTACCTAACGCAGAAGGAAAAGGTCTTTTTTGGAGTCACAGCTGGGCAGTGTGGGGTTAGGGGAGGGGTGATGCCATCACTCCCTTAGCTGTCCTAATTGATGTTTCACTAGGTTGTGTGTGCCCCAGTTCCACTGACTGTGAATCCAACACTGCACCAGGTCTCACCTAGGAGTTGCAGTGTTTGTGGCCTAGACTGCCTTTCAAGTTTATTTAGGACCCCAGAGTGCTTTAGCCTGCCATGGTGAGGCTTGCCAAAACTCAACTTCCAACTGCTGGGATGGGTGATTCCCCTCTGGCTAGAGCTGTTCTCAATGTTTCCTTCAAGAGTCGGAGTCTCATGAGGGAGCTTAGTTCAGCTTGGCTTTGCTTTCCACTGTGGCAGGGCAGCACTGAGTTCAAGGCAAATCCCACAATCACTGTGCTTTTCTCCAGCAAGTGCAGAGATTGTTTATCAGTACCACACAGCTGCTGCCAAGGGATGCCGGATGGGTGGCATCAGTGATATAAGATTATCTTTCCTACCTGCTCCAATGCCTCTTTCAAAGATATGAAGTTAAATCCAGGTACTATGATTGCTCACCTTATTTTTGATTTCTATTAAGGTGATTTTTTGGTGTGGATAGTTATTAAATTTGATCTTCCTGCTGGATGGGGGATCATTGGAGGCTTCTATTTGTCCACCTTGCCCCTTGTAGCACCTTTCATGACCCAGTCTCCAAAGTTACATATCATCGTTTCCACTTTTTTTATTCTTTAGAAGAAAGTCACTAGGTCCAACCTATACTCAAGGGACGGGCAATTAAACTCTACTTCTTGAAGGGAGGAGTGGCAAAGAATTAACAACCATTTTTAAAATCCACTATAATGCAGAGATCAAATTTTTGAAGGTCACAATACTCTATTAGAAATTATATGTATAGCCTTTAAAGCAATAGAGCAGAAAAGAGGTAACAAGAAAAAAGATGACTCAAATAATAGCATGAAATATGACAGGAGAAATAACTACACAATTTAATACATAGTAAATAGAAAATCAAGTGGTTGGAATGATTCCAAGCATATCATTAATCACTATACATTTTAAAGGGTTATGTTCTCCAATTTATAAAAAGATTCTCAGACTAAATTTTTAAAAATTGAATGCATTTTTTTTTTAAAAAAAAACCTAAAACAAAATGAACAAGACAGGTCAAAATAAAAAACAAAAAACCAAAAAAAAAAAAAAAAGGAAAAAGGATACAGAGTATTTGAAGAACATTTAACAGAAATGATGTAATACTGATTTAGAGAAACTTTTACTCAAAGAAAATCTACCTATGAAACAGTCTTAAAAATTAACTATGCTCTATTTCATACACACATACATACACACACACACACACACACACACACACACACATGCTTTCACACACACATCTCAGGAAATTATAAAAGTAAATGTCATTGAGGCAAAATCTATTGATAATGCAATAAACTTAGGCATCAACCAGAAAATGGTGACTGTAAAACAAAACAAAATGAAAACTACAAACAAACAAACAGAGATTCAAAAAACTATTAGAGGTAGTTTCTTAAATTAGACATTTGAAATAGTATAATGTAGCAACTCTGAATTAAAATTATTTCCTTCTTCTTGGGGTTTGCTGTTGTTGCTTGTTTTTGTTATTGCTGCTGGTTCTACTGTTTCTTTAGTTACTTTCATGGACTAAGTCTGAAAATTCTGTACTCTGTCATGTGTGGCCACTGAAGTCTCTGATTGGTTAGGTTAGCTGTCAGCTAATAATTGGATAGAGTTTTCAATAAATGCCTTGAGCCATCTGCTATCTGCCCATTAGTCACTTAGTAACTACGTTGGTTCTTGGTTCAACTGCCATAATATCATAGTGCTTATGTTCAAGTAGTCCTTATTTTACTTCATAATGACCCCAAAGTGCAAGGAGTGATACTAGCAACTCAGATATGTCAAAGAGAAGCCATAAAGTGCTTCCTTTAAGTTAAATGGTAAAAAACTTTTGACTTTAAAAGGAAAGAAAAAATATATATATGCTGAGGTTGCTAAGAGGTACAGTAAGAATGCATCTTCTATCCATAAAATTGTGAAGAAAAAAATAAATGTATGCTAGTTTTGCTATTGTACCTCAAGCTGTAGATACTATAACCAAAGTATATAAGTACTTAGCTAAGATAAAAAAAGGCATTGAATTTGTGGGTGGAAGACATGAATAGAAACATGTTGCAATTGATGGCAACATATTGCACCAGAAAGCATTAAGCCTATATGAAAACTTAAGCAAGTGATCCCCTGAAATGAGTGACATGAAGTCATTTGCTGCAAGTAAGGGATGATTACACAGATTCAGGAATAGGTTTGGACTAAAAATGTAAAAATTACTGCAGAATCTACATCTGCTAATGAAGAAGGTACTGCCACATTTCCAGAAGAGTTGAAGAAGTTGATTAAGGAGAAAGGATACCATGAAAAGCAAGACTTCAATTGTGGTAAAACTGGACTTTTCTGGGAGATCTCCAATAGAGCTTAAAAATTCATGAACATGCAAAGAAGGCACCAGGGTATAAAGAAGGACAGATTAACTCTGGTACTAGTGGCAATGATGTAGGGTATATGACAAAGCCAGGAGGAGAGTGCAAAGCAATGAACCCATGCACTTTCAAAAACAAAAATGAAAATTATCTGCCTATGTTCTGGCAACATAATCAGAAAATATAGATGACAGTCATCTTGTTCATGGAATAGTTCTACCAATGCTTTTTCCTAGAACTGAGAAAATATTTGGAAGAATGGTTGGAATTTAAAGTTGTATTAATAATAGACAATGCACATGGCCATCTTGAATCTGTTTGCTATGAAAATAAAAATGTCCAGGTTGTATTTTTACCTCAAAATACAACCTCATTGCTTCAGCTCCTTGACCAAGGCATCATTTGGTTTGTTAAGGCCACATATGCATGTCTGGTATTTGATAACGTTCAACAAGAATTTGATGCAGACCTTAATCTGGACATAAAACAGTGCTGGAAATCATTCACTATTGCTGGTGCAATAACATTCATCAAAGCTGCAACTGATGAATTAAAACCAGAAACTATAATGCCTGCTGGAAAAACTTGTGAAGTCATGAATGATTTTAGTCTTCCCAAGGATCAGTGGACAAGTTAGAAAAATCATTCATGCAGCAAGACAAGTTGGTGGAGAAGTATTTGTTGACATGCTTAATGAAGAAACGGAAGAACATATTGAAGGCCAATGAGAAGTGTTAACAAATAGGAACTAGAAAAACTTGTTGAGTCATCTACAGAGGAAGAGGAAGATGAAGAAACTGAAGCAGAACTGGATTGCTGAAATTTATTAAAGTGTTTTAAATTGCATAGACATTAATAAATAAAATTATGAATGCAATCCCCGGTTAGAACAAAACATTTAAATCACCCACATGTCAACAAAAAAATTACCACCTCTGCAACAACACTTTGATGAGTTAAATAGAGACAACTTCCCATTACGATGTTCTTCCAAAATGTTTCCACACACATCCAAAAAAACCTTCAACTATCAAGGATCCCTGTATTAGTCCGTTTTCATGCTGCTGTTAAAGACATACCCAAGACTGGGTAATTTACAAAGAAAAAGAGGTTTAATGGACCCACAGTTCCACATGGCTGGGGTAGCCTCACCATCATGGTGGAAGGTGAGGGGCATGTTTTACATGGTGGCAGACAAGGGAGAAAATGAGAACCAAGCAAAAGATTTTCCCCTTATAAAACCATCAGATCTTGTGAGACTTATTCACTACCCATGGGAACAATATGGGGGAAACAGTCCCCATGATTCAATTAAATCTGCTAGGTCCCTCCCATAATACATAGAAATTATGAGAGCTACAATTCAAGATGAAATTTGACTGGGGACACAGCCAAACCATATCAATCTCTAACCATCCACATCATCTATTCCTGGCATCCAACCATGGACATTATCATGGCTTGACGATCTAGGATCACCTAAGCTAGAAGATCCTCCTTCTGATATATTATCAGAAGGTCTGTATTAGCCTAGTGATATGTCACAATGCCTACATCATTCACCTCATATGATTCTCATCACATAAGCATTGCATCATCTCATATCATCACAAGAAGAAAGGTGAGTAGAGTACAATAAGATATTTTGAGAGAGACCACATTTATATAACTTCTATTACAGTATACTGTTATAAGTGTTCTACTTAATTATTAGTTATTGTTGTTAATCTCTTGGTGTGCATAATTCATAAATTATACTCTATCATAGGTATGCATGCATAGGAAAAAATGTATATAGGGTTTAACACTATCTGAGGTTTCAGGCATCCACTGGGGGCCTTAGAACATATCCCTCACAGATAAGGAAGATTATTGTTATGAAGAGCTGGAAGGGGGATGGGAACAGGCTAGTTAAAATATCACAAAGCTTATGGTCCTTACCATGATTTAAACATGTTTTAAAAATAAACACTCCTCAAATTATTGCAAGTCTTTTTTGGTTAGTTTCTATAATTCTGAAAATTTAATTTGGACAATTTTAGCTAGAGTTTTTATATACTTTATAAAGAAGTAGAATTTTGGAGGTTTTTACTGCACCATTCTGGAAGTGCTTCTCCTAGATTATTTCTGAGTTAAAGACAACTTTATGATGGAAATTACAGATAGTTTTAAAGCAAAGAAAGAATTAAAAACTACATATCTACCTCTGCCCAACATTTATTCAGTATAGAATTTACATCATAGAGTGCATTAACCAGAAAAAATAAAGGCCAACAACAAATAAATTTCATTTATAATTCAGGAAACAATGAAAAGAGTCAACATAAATAAAGCCAAATAAAGTATAAGAAAGGAATTAAAGATGTAACAAGGAATCCTTGAAATGTAACAAAACAATCCCTGTGGAACTCAAAAGTCATTCAATATATTTTAATGAAGCCTTAAATAAGTGCTTTCAGTGCTCTAGAGCAGCACTGTTCAATAGAACTTTCTGTAGTGATGGAAAATCTGCACTATAATCTGCACCGTCTAAGTTGGTAACCACCATTTACACTTGAGCCTACTGAGCACTTGAAATGCAACTGTTGGGGGGAGGGGGGAGGGATTGCATTGGGAGTTATACCTGATGTAAATGACGAGTTGATGGGTGCAGCACACCAACATGGCACAAGTATACATATATAACAAACCTGCACGTTATGCACATGTACCCTACAACTTAAAGTATAATAATAATAAATAAATTAAAAAAAAAAAAAAAAGAAATGCAACTGTGGAACTGAATTTCACATTTTATTTATATTTAAATAAAAATAAACAAATTTAAATATGTTTAATTGCTATAATATATTATACTATTAAATTAATATAATACAATACTAAATTATATAATGTAATTATATTTAATTAATATAAAATAATATTAAGCTATAGCAATTAAAATATTATTAATTTAAATTAATTAAATATAAATAATTTAAAATAGTCACTTAGTCACATTGCTGAGTCCTGACGGATGAGAGGGAGTCAGCCAAATAAAGAATGAAAAGAATGACATTCTGTGAGAGGACATGGCAATTGAAAAGACTTTAAAGTAGGAACAAGAAAGCCCTTTTTAAAAAAGTGAACAAGAGGGCCGGGCGCAGTGGATCAAGCCTGTAATCCTAGCACTTTGGGAGGCCGAGACGGGTGGATCACGAGGTCAGGAGATCGAGACCATCCTGGCTAACACGGTGAAACCCCGTCTCTACTAAAAAATACAAAAAACTCGCCGGGCGATGTGGCGGGCACCTGTAGTCCCAGCTACTCGGGAGGCTGAGGCAGGAGAATGGCTGAACGCGGGAGGCGGAACTTGCAGTGAGCTGAGATCCGGCCACTGCACTCCAGCCTGGGCGACAGAGCGAGACTCCGTCGCAAAAAAAAAAAAAAAAAGTGAACAAGAGCCAGTGTAGCTGGAGAGCCAGGAACCGAGGGAAGAATAGCCAGAGATGGCATCAGAGAAGTAAGTGGGGATGAGCTCATGCAGTCTTAATTAAAACCAAGGGAAGGTGCTTGAATTTTTTTCCCATTGCAATGGGAAACTACTGAAAGTATAATTTGTATTTTAATATGATCAATCAAATGCAATATAGAAAACGAATTGGGTGTGGGTGAGAAAAACAGCAAGACCAATTCAGAGATGATAGCAATAACCTAGACCAGATATTATGACATTTTTTACTAAGGCTTTAGTGTTGAGGATGATACAAAGTGATGAGATATAGAATATATTTTATTGGTAGAAGGAACAGGACTTGCTGGTAAAGGTAAATTAAAAAAAAAAAAAACAAGATTTTTAAAAAGACTAAAGGAAAATGAACAGACATTTGGCAATTTTGACTAAGAAAAAAATAGAGAAATCACAGCATTTAAATGAAAAAGAGAATACAGGGGCGGAGCAAGATGGCCGAATAGGAACAGCTCCAGTCTCCAACTCCCAGCGCCAGCGACACAGAAGACCGGTGATTTCTGCATTTTCAACTGAGGTACTGGGTTCATCTCACTGGGGAGTGCCGGACGATTGGTGCTGGTCAGCCGCTGCAGCCCGACCAGCGAGAGCTGAAGCAGGGCGAGGCATCGCCTCACCTGGGAAGCGCAAGGGG